>NW_009700798.1:522-8127 GCF_000703405.1 Apaloderma vittatum | reverse complement strand
CTTTACCTCATTAATGAGTCTTTGTTGTGCTTTGGGGGCCATTTTGACTGGGGACCCACTTCTTGGTAGAGTAGCCACAGTCCCGAAGTGTCTCCGTTTGCAGATCATTTGCCTAACTGTGGACTGGTGAATTTCTAAGGTCTTTGAAAACTCTTTGTAACCCTTTCCAGCTTTATGTAAATCAACAATTCTTGATCATAGATCCTCTGAAAGCTCTTTTTGGTGAGGCATGGCTCACAGAAGCATACATCTTATGTAGAGCAAACTCAAAAAGTTTGAGTGGTTTTTATCAGTCAACGTAGCTCTAGTCCACACCTCCAAACTCATTTTCTTAACAAGACTCCAGGTTAACTTGACTCCAGTTAGCTTTTTTGAGGTCAACTCAAGGGTTCACTTACTTTTTCCACTAGCATTTTGAATGCTGAATGTGTTCAATAAAGACTTGGAGAATCAGAATTGGTTTTGTGTTATTATTTTAGGTACATTGTACTTGTCAATACTCTTGACTTAGATGATGGTTAGATCACGTTTTATGACAAACTAATGCAGAACACCATGAAATTCCGAAAGGTCCACATACTTCTTGCAACTGTATAAACATTAACAAGGCCCCCCGTGAGTCTCCTCCAAACTTAAGAGACTCAGCTCTCTCGGCCTTTCCTCATAAGGGAGATGTTCCACTCCCTTAATCATCTGTGTGGCTTTGCGCTGGACTTTTTCAAGCAGTTCCCTGTCCTTCTTGAACTGAGGGGCCCAGAACTGAAAACAATATTCCAGATGTGGTACATGGGGTTGTTCTTTCCAAGATGCAAGATCTACACTTGTGCTTGGATTTCATAAAATTTCTCCCTGCCCAACTCTCCAGCCTCTCTATGAATGGCAGCACAGCCTTCTGGTATCATCAGCAGTTTTGTGTCATCAGCAGACCTGCTGACAGTGCCCTCTGTTCCCTTATCCAGGTCATTGATGAATATATTGCATGATCCAGTACTGACCTCTGAGGGATTCCACTAGATATAGGCCTCCAGCTTGTGCCATCGACCATAACCTCTGACTTCTTCCCTTCAACCGGTTCACAGTCCACCTCACTACTCAGTCATCCAGACCACACTTCCTCAGTTTAGCTATGAGAATGCTGTGAGAGATGGTGTCAAATGCTTTAGTGAAGTCCAGATAAACCACATCCACTGCATGGCCACCATCCATCCACCTGGTTGCAGCTTCATAAAAGGCTATCAGGTTGGTCAAACATGACTTCCCCTTGGCAATACCATGTTCATTGCTCCTAATGACCCTCTTATCCCCGATATGCCTAGAGACAGCACTAAGGATAAGTTGTTCCATCACCTTTCCAGGGATGGAGGTGAGGCTGACTGGTCTGTAGTTGCCTGGGTCCTCATCCTTGCCCTTTTTGAAGACTGGAGTGACATCTCCATTCCTCCAGGCCTCAGGCACCTCTCCTGTTCCCCACAACTTACCAAAGATGATGGAGAGTGGCCTAGCAATGACTTCTGCCAACTCTCTCAGCAACCACAGGCATATCTCATCAGGGCCCATGGATTTATGGATGATCTGATTGCCTAATTGATCCCTAACTCAGTCCTCATCAACCACTCCTCACTTATCCTGACTTCTTCTGGGGCCTCAGGGCTCTGGGGCTCCTGAGGACAGTCTCCAGCAGTACAGACAGAGGCAAAGAAGGCATTCAGCAACTCTGCCTTCTCCATGTCCTCTGTCACCAGGGCACCCACCTCATTCAGCAGTGGGCCTACATTGCCTCTAGGGTTAATTTTGTCTGTGATATATTTGAAGAAGCCCTTTCTGTTGTCCTTGACCTTCCTTGCAAGGTTTAATTCCCAGGAGGCCTTAGCTTTTCCTAGTTGCCTCCCTACATTCTCTAACAGTCTTATATTCCTCCCAAATGGCCATCCCCTCCTTCCATGATCTATAGACTCTCTTCTTTCACTTGAGTTTTCCCAGCATTTCCCGGGTTAACCATGCGAGTCTCCTGGCTCTCCTTCTTGGTTTCCTACCCATTGGGATGCTCTGATCTTGAGCTTAGAAGAAGTGGTCTTTGAATATTGACTGACTCTCTTGGGCCCCTTTACCTTATAGTACCCTGTCCCATGGGGTTTCCCCTAGCAATTGCTTGAAAAGGCCAAAGTTGGCCCTGCTGAAGTCCAGCGTTGTGATCTTGCTTGCTATTCTACTTCTACCGCACAAGATCCTGAACTCCACCATCTCAGGGTCATTGCAGCCAAGGTTGCCCTCAACCTTTACTGCCTCAACCAGATCCTCCTTGTTGCTGAGCACAAGATCCAGCAGCACTCCTCTCCTAGTTGGCTCATCCTCCATTTGCATCACGAAGTTATGACTGATGCACTGGAGGAACCTCCCAGACTGTAGATGACTGGCTGTGTAGGCCTTCCAGCAAATATCTGGGTAGTTAAAATCCCCCAGTAGAAAATATTCTTATCTTCTTAGCATTAACTTGACAATTAATAACCTCTACGGTCCATGTTTTGAACTGTATTGTTTCTCAACCTACATGCTGTTATTTGTTATTCTACAAGCAGAATGAGAAACAAAGATTTTAGTGAGGTTTATAAAGTTTTACTGTGGATTGATCCTTCTGTCCTTAAGGGAAGAGCCTGCCATAATCAGGTTTCTCATTCTTTCTCTTCCATGCAGCAGAATTATCCATAGGTGAGATTTCCTGTAAGTCTATGAGGAAAAAAAAAATTCAACATCAGTATTTTCCTGATCGGTATATGCAAGCTGAGAAACAAAAGTTTACCTGCCCAAGGTCATTCAGTATTGGAGTCTGGCAAGGGATTAGAGACCTAGATCTCATAGCTAATTAGGCCACTGTATAAGCCACAGTGAGAAACAGAATAATTCATTAATTTTCCCAATATGATGTCATGATAAAATCTGTGCCTGAAAGTACTAAAATCCATATGAAGCAGGGAAGAGATGTTTGTGTGGCCTCATGTTCCTCTCCCTGCCACTGGTAAAGGGTTCAGTGTTTGGAGCAGCACAAGACACATTCAGATACTAAACTGAACACTGACATCCTAGAACAGAATCCTGAGTGATAAAACTGTTAAATTAGGAGCTGCTTAGTCCTTTAATCTCCTTGAAATCTTTCATCCTTTTGTGCGTTACTGAAAGCCCGCTGAAATAGTGCTTTTACTTGTTTCAGCACTATCCCTTCCAGGCTTCATCCTTTTAAGGAGATGATCTCTGCTTCGCTTTCCTTGGACTTGTCATTACCAAGGTGGGGGACCCCACTACATGGCACACTATCTCAGCTTCACACTGGAGGTAAGATATGCTGTCACCCCTGTGGCATAAAACTTCCATAAATCAATTGGTTGGATCAGTCCAGTTATCGTAAGATAAATAACTGTGATTGTGAACATGCTCCAATGTTAAATTAGTATGGTGGTACAAGTGAGGCCTGCCCACTACGCTTTCGTTTCTAACTGCTGCTTTTCTGCCACTTCTTGCTCGGTAGTTGTTTAGCATGATATAAAGTGACTCACTGGCTGTGTTAAGCATGATCTGTAAAGAAAGCTTTTAAAATCAGACAGAGAAAGATAGTCTTGCTGCTTTTCCTTTTTTATAAGGAAAGACCTGAAAAAACATCGCACTCTTACCTTCTTCTATTTTATTTTGGCATATGTGCCACCTGTTCTGCCATAATAATGTACCACTCCTGTGGCTGGATGCTAGATAGGAAGTTTTGCCCATACTTTACTGGCAATCATCAGTTCCAGAAGCTGATCCATTTTTTAGACATGCACTCACAGAATTACAGAATGATAAGGATTGGAAGGGATCTCTGGACATCATCTAGTCGACCCCACATGGCAGAGCAGGTTCACATAGAGTAGATTGCACAGGATGGCATCCAGGTGGGCTTTGAACATCTCCAGATAAGGAGACTATCCAGCCTCACTGGCCAGCCTGTTCCAGTGCTCTGTCACCCTCACAGTAAAGAAGTTCCTCCTGGTGTTTGGATGGAACTTCCTATGTCCAAGTTTTTTGCCCTTTACATCTTGTCTTGTCACTAGGCACCACTGAAAAAAGACTGGCCTCATCTTTTAAGGATTTATAAGCATTGATAAGATTCCCCCTCAGCCTTTTCTTCTCCGGACTAAAATGCCCAAGTCCCTCAGCCTCTCTTCATAAGAAGTGTTCTACTCCCCTAATCTTCTTTGTAGCCCTTTGCTGTATCCTCTCCAGCAGCTCCCTCTGTCCACAAGTAGATGTCCAGGTGTAGATGTCAGGTCTACCATCTTTCCTGAGCAGTGGCATCCTCATATTTACCTGCACATATCCTCAAACTGCTGCCTTCTCCTTAGGCCATCTTTAACAGGTTTTACACCTTCTCAAAATCTGGAAGCCAGACCAGTGCTGTGAAGAGGTTAAGCTGATCAATATCTGTAGAGAGTCAAATATGTGCATGCAGGCACTGCACAGAATTCTAATATATTGCTGATTTTTTCCTTCTATTGGCAAGTGTATCTGGACTTTGGCAAAACCACGAACTGTCTTGTTAATCTCCTCACCTTTCCAGACCACTCTGCTTTGGAGTCAGCATTTGGAAGTGATTCCAGATCTATCCTGCATTACTGAGAACTTCTACCCTTCTCAGCAGTCAGTTTTTGATGTTGGTTAAGATACTGGATGTTGATACAAAGCTTAAAGTGACCCAGCTACCTCCTTCTCTCCTACTTTTCTGGACAAACCTCTATGGCGAATTTGAGCCAAAACAAACACTGAAAATCCATCAAATTATTCTGTCATCTTACAAAAATATTCCAAACTGACCACATACTCTTCTAGTGGCATGTTTCCAGTAGGTTCTTACAGGGTCTAAAGTCACAGTGCACAAGGAAATAGAAACAGCTTTTAAAAATTCTCCAAATTCCAGCTCTGCTCTCTGTAAGAAGAGGACAAAAAACCTCCCCAATTTATTCTTTCTTGAAATTATTATTAACTGTTCCTTTGGAGCTTAATGCTGAACCAACCAATATTCCTTTACAGGATGATCACAGTTCTTGCTGGTTTTACTCCATTCGATGTGAATTAATAGTCCCAAGCACTGTTCCAGCAAGGAAGAAATATCAGGGATGTGTCGTGTTTACTTTTAAAGACCTGTTACTGTGAGCAGGAGGAAGCAAGTAAAACAATATTTGCTCTTAACTGTAAATAGTCTTTTCTCTGCTGCTCAAGTATATTTTATGCATATCTTTCGGAGGGCCATGCTAAAATACTGGTTCAGGCTATGAGCTAGGTTTTTATTACCCCGTTTTTTTCTGCCCTTTGATTCTCTGCTATCTGTACCCTTTTTCAAAACAATGCCCACATTTAGGCAGATTCCCTATGAATTCAAATTACTGAGTGAACCTATCTGGTCTTGTTGAGTGCTGCTCTATGCCTGTTCTTACAGTCAGGGCTGCCATCTGATACTGGAGACAACCTGCTCTTTGCAAAGCACAGTAGTTAGTCTTCAGATCTGTTTGCCCCTATTTCAGTAAAATTTCAGCTGGCTGCTACCTTATACCTTGACATCTCAACTCACCTGCTGGGTTCATGCGATGAGTAGGGTGCTATGATGAGGTGCTACCGTGGAGTCACATACTCCGATCTCCACAACTGGCCCAAGACTTGAGGGGCTCGCAAAGCGCCTTCATGAATAGGTTTGTTTCCATTAGGACCTTTGTGAGCAAAGGGGCCCTCTGGAGGTCATTGCAAAATCTCGACAATTCCAGTAGTACCCAGGGTAATTGCCGCATTGCAAAGCGTGGGGAAGCATCACCCTGCACTGCTTGTATCTGCCATGCAGGCATGGAGCTGAGGAACAGAGAGCAGGTGAAACTCCTACAGTGACAAAGAGCCTGCTAGCATTTGTTGAAGAGGGGGCGCTATCTTTGTGTACACAGTTGTTTTCAAACATATGAGGATATGTGTTTTCTGCTGTGAAGAGCCTGTGCTATAAGGTGACAGCTAAAGCTGGCGGCATGGGGTATAAGGCCCAGGGGATGAGGGTCATGTTCTGGCCATGGCTGTTGAACATCAGTCCTGCACTAAAATGGGTTGTTTCTCAATCTTTTCCTTCCTCTTCTCTGCCTACAAATTTTGTCCTGCATAGCTAGACAATCACAGAGACACCAATGCATTAGCAATTAAAAAAAGAAATGAGAAAGTCAATACAGACTAACCTGGAGGGGATGCACTGCTCTTACTGCAAAAGCACAGAACTGCTGGGTGTGCTAGGCATTTTTTTTGCAGCAGGTGCCTGTCCTGAAATCATTGGCTGTAATATTTTTAGCAGTTGTTAGTGATGCATGAGTAGTGATTTTGGATTGCCCTGGACCCAGCCATCCCTCATCTTCCTCCATCCAATGTGGCCTTGAACACTTCCACCAGGGATGGAGAATCCACAATGTCCCTGGGCTACCTGTTCCTGTGCCACAACACCTGCAGGGCAAAGAACTTCTTCCTTATATCTAGTCTAAACCTATGTTCTTCCAGCTTCCACTCATTGCCCCTTGTCCTATCACTACGGACCCTTGTAAAAAGTCCCTCCCCAACCTGCTACCTGTTGGCCTGCTACAGGTACTGGAAGGCCACTATAAGGTCTCCTGGGAGCCTTCTCTTTTCCAGGCTGAACAAGCCTAACTCTCTTAGCCTGTCCTCATAGGGAAGGTGTTCCAGCCCTCTGTCCATCTTGGTAGCCCTCCTCTGGACTCACTGCATGCCTTTCTTGTGTTGGGTGTTCCAGAGCTGACTGCAGTATTCCAAGTGGGGTCTCACAAGGGCAGAGTAGAGGGGCAGAATCATCTCCCTCAACTGCTGGTCACACATCTCTTGATGTAGCCCAGGGTACAGTTGGCTTTCTGGGCCACAAGTGCACACTGTTGGCTCACATTGATCTTATTATCCATCAGCATGACCAAATCCTTCTCCCCAAGACTGCTCTCAATTCACTTATTGCTCAGCCTGTATCTGTGCTTAGGGTTGCCTTGACCCAGGTGCAGAGTCTTACACTTGGCCTTATTAAACTTCATGAGGTTGGCCTGGGCCCATCTTCTAAGCTTGTCAAGGTCCCGCTGGATGGCATACCTTCCCTCTAGCCTGTCGACTGCACCACACAATGTTGTGCCATTGGCAAGTTCGCTGAGGGCGCACTTGATGCCACTGTCCATGTCACCAACAAAGATGTCAAGGCCAGCCACAGTCCAGGAGGTTCCTCCAGTGCATTGAAGATAACTTCCTCGTGCAAATGGTGGGTGAGCCAACTAGGAGAGGTGCACTGCTGGATCTCATCCTCACTAACAAGGAGGGTCTGGTCGAAGCAGTGAAGGTTGAGGGCTGCCTTGGTTGCAGTGACCATCAGATGACAGAGTTCAGGATCTTGTGTGCTAGGACCAGAATAGCAAGTAGAATTGCAACCCTGGACTTTAGCAGGGCAAACTTTGACCTTTTCAAGCAATTGCTAGGGGAAATCTCACGGGCAAGGCTCCTTGAAAGTAAAGGGGCCCAAGACAGTTGGGTGGCATTCGGGGACGGGTTCTGCAAAGCTCAATCTCA
>NW_009700798.1:0-232 GCF_000703405.1 Apaloderma vittatum | reverse complement strand
GAAGACAGAGTTACTGAATGCCTGCTTTGCCTCTGTCTACTCTGCTGGAGGCTGTCCTGAGGAGCCCGGTTCCCCTGTGACCCCAGATGAAGTCGAGTCAATGGAGGAGTTTGCCTTAGTCAATGAGGACTAGGTTAGAGATCAGTTAAGCAATCTGGACATACATAAATCCATGGGTCCTGATGGCATGCACCCACGGGTACTGAGGGAGCTGACAGAAGTCATTGCTGGA
>NW_009700797.1:0-13419 GCF_000703405.1 Apaloderma vittatum | reverse complement strand
AACTGTGTCTGTGTAGGAAGAACTCGAGTTACCCCGCGGAATAAGTAACCCGGTAGCAGTGGGAGTCTCCGCCGCCTTTACTGGGTGCCGGAGGTACTCCGGTCAACCATGCTCCCCTCTGAGTAGTAACTTTGTTTCTACCACCAATTACACACCCCTGTGCACGCAGCAACTCCTCTCGTAATTGATTCTGGCTTAGTAAGTCTCAGCAGAAATAAGGCAAAATTGCATATTGTTAAACAAAACAGGATGGGATTGCTGCTAGATTATTAGCAGTGACGTTTTGCTGTTTGCTTAAAAAGAAAGCTGTGGGGTTTTTTCCAGCTTGAAAAGAACTCTAAAGGGGTCAGGTTGAAATATTTTGTCATGCCCTCTTTGGTGTTGGATTGGTACATCTTTCTGGGATGGTAGACACAGACAGCCCAGAAAAATAGAGAGTGTTTCTTCATTTTTTTTTTCTTTTGTGTATTTCATTTATACGTTTTCTATCTGATTACTTGGGACTGAGAAAAGAATATTGGCTTTCCTCAGGTTTGGATTTATTTTTTTTTTTGGTGTGAGGTTTTTATTTGTTTGGTTTTGGGGGTTTTGGATTTTATTTATTTTTTTTTTGCGGGGGGCAGTTAGCCTGTGGCACTGTATGCTGAGGTGCCAGACCTGGAAAGGTGTTTATAAGGAGCAAAGTTTTCCCATGCCGTGTTAAACACCCAGTGCCAAGAGTGGAAGCTGCATACCTGTCATCTGCTTCTGTTTTGTATATGGTGGAGGATGAATTAGAATTTAGGAAAGGAGTTCCTAGTAGCTCTGTACCAAGTGATGGAGGATTAGTTCTGAACCAAATATTAAATTTCCCTCCTCTCTGCTGCATTTCCTGCTTCTGTCACAGTTAGATGTCTGTGGGGGGTTGGGATTGAATAACTTAAATTAGGCATTTTGCATTATCCTTCTGCTTTGGAAGTATCTCCATTGTTTGGAGATCTGGTATCCTTTTAGTCTCTGCTTGCCAGACCCTCCACTGGGCTTGCTCAGCTCACTGATTCAGCAGAAGACTAATCACCATTTTGATGGATTGGTTACTGGGTTAACACTGTTGATTCTGGCACAGGTTTTTGCAGACTTTTAGATGTAATGTAAAGTTGCAGGAAAGTGAAGTCAGGAAAGTGAAGTAGCCAGAAGAAAGTAAACACATGGTTTATAACAACAGTGCTATCAGGTCAATTTATGCAGTCATCTGTAGAGCCAGCCAAAATAACTAGTTATTGTAACTGCATTTTGTCTAGTTTAAAATAATTGAAAATGCTGTGTGTTAACACATAAATTTTAACTTAATTTTGGAACAGATTTTATAGTTTCTTATAATGTTACTGTCTTCCTGTCGTTTCAGGCTGAAGGTGGCCCATTGTAAGGGTTGAACATCTGTCAAATATTTAGTATTCATTTCTTCAGAAAATATCCTACATTGTTCATGGTAAGGCTTCTATTTGATATTTAATGTTCAGTTTGCTATGCTGACACATTTAGAGTATTTCTTATGCATTTTTTGGTATTAACATTTCCTTTAGCTACACGAATAACTTCTGCTCCAGTTGCATCATATGTTTACTGTGAATTGCAGCTTCACAGAGAAAGTTCCCAGTTTTGGGTAACTGAAACAATAAATATTTGAATAAATACATTGATACAAAAAAATTGTCCTTTATAAATCATTATGTGTCCTGTAAAGTGTGTAACCTAGGGCAAGATCTTTATGTATTCACAATTTCAAAAGAAGTTTTAAGTGTAATGATTTGATAATCTGAAAGCCTTTTATAAAGTAAAAAAAATATTTGGCAATCTTTTTAGTGTGTAAATGACATTGGCTGTTGGGATTTTATGTCTTAGACTACATTATAAACATTACATTACTTTACTTTACAGGAGTTTTTCATCAGTATGTCTGAAACCATTAAATATAATGACGATGATCACAAAACTGTATTCCTGAAAACATTAAATGAACAGCGTTTGGAAGGAGAATTTTGTGACATAGCTATCGTTGTTGAAGACGTTAAATTCAGAGCACATAGGTGCGTGCTTGCTGCCTGCAGTACTTACTTCAAAAAACTTTTCAAAAAACTGGAAGTTGATAGTTCATCAGTAATAGAAATAGATTTTCTTCGTTCTGATATTTTTGAGGAGGTTCTCAATTACATGTATACTGCGAAGATTTCTGTTAAGAAAGAGGATGTAAATTTGATGATGTCTTCAGGCCAGATTCTTGGTATTCGATTTCTGGATAAACTCTGCTCTCAGAAACGTGATGTATCTAGTCCTGAAGAAAACACACAGTCCAAGAGCAAGTACTGTCTGAAAATAAACCGTCCTATGGGGGAACCTAACGATACTCAAGATGACGAGGTGGAAGAAATTGGAGATCATGATGATAGTCCTTCAGATGTGACGGTGGAAGGAACTCCCCCAAGTCAGGAAGATGGAAAATCACCTACTACTACCCTGAGAGTGCAAGAGGCGATTCTGAAAGAGTTGGGAAGTGAAGAGGTTCGAAAGGTAAACTGCTATGGCCAGGAAGTAGAGCCTATGGAAACAACTGAATCAAAAGACTTAGGATCTCAGACCCCTCAGGCTTTGACATTTAATGATGGCATAAGTGAAGTGAAAGATGAACAAACACCCGGCTGGACCACAGCAGCTGGGGATATGAAGTTTGAGTATTTGCTTTATGGTCACAGGGAGCACATTGTGTGTCAGGCTTGTGGTAAGACCTTTTCTGATGAAGCACGACTGAGAAAACATGAAAAGCTACACACTGCTGATAGACCATTTGTTTGTGAAATGTGTACAAAGGGCTTTACCACACAAGCTCATTTGAAAGAGCACCTGAAAATACACACAGGTTACAAGCCTTACAGTTGCGAGGTATGTGGAAAGTCTTTTATTCGTGCACCAGATCTAAAAAAGCATGAAAGAGTTCACAGTAATGAGAGGCCATTTGCGTGCCATATGTGTGATAAAGCTTTCAAGCACAAGTCCCACCTTAAAGACCATGAAAGAAGACACCGAGGAGAGAAACCTTTCGTCTGCAGTTCCTGTACTAAAGCATTTGCTAAAGCATCTGATCTAAAAAGACATGAGAACAATATGCACAGTGAAAGAAAACAAGTTACTACAGCCAATTCCATCCAGAGTGAAACAGAACAGTTACAGGCAGCAGCTATGGCTGCTGAAGCAGAGCAGCAATTGGAAACTATAGCTTGCAGTTAAAAGCAGAAGCTTGTATCAGAAGTAATATGAGGAATTAAATTGAACAAAATCTATTGTTGGTATACATTTAGACTGAGAATTATCTTTTCAAGAAAACATATTTTTAGAGGATTTGAATACTAGATAGGAACATGGCATTGCTTGGTTAGGTATTTTAAAATATTTCAGAGATGGGTATTCTTAGAACGTGAAATAGTTTTGTTGTCATTAGCAGTATAATGCACTAACACCTGATTTAATTTGAGAATGTGATCAACTTCTCTGTTAAATAGGGATCATCACCGGCTGATGTTTGGGGTTTTTTACGGTATGAAATACTGCCTGTAATGCACATGTTGAAATTAGCAAGTTGCATTTGAAAATGCTGGGATCTCAAAAGATAACATGGAAATACTTGGTTTTCATAATTGTGAAGATATTATACCTAGAATTTTTGAGAAACAGATGTTGATTCCTTAAACTTTTTAATTCCTCCTTCTTTTTCACCTAATACAGGTGCTAGAGCTTGGTGCAACAGAGCGTAAGGGATGATGGTGGTCAAACTGAAATTCCTTCTTTTTCTGTTCCCTCAGATATCCTCTTATTTTAATCAAGGGTGCTTTTCTGAAAAAAAAATGCATTATTCACAGTGTTCCTGGCTGGCAAAGCAGAAGGGTCGTGGCATTAACCAGTCCCTTCAGAGTCTGCCTCGTTTGTTTCTGTGTTCACTCTTATGCAGGCCCCTGGAGATGGGACAGAGCCACAGTGGAAAAAGGGTGCAGCTTGGAGAAGGACATATGTTTCATACTCGGACCCAGCAGAAATTAGTTAACTTTAATACAGGCTGTAGTTTTTATTATGCAGCTTTCAGTTTACCTAACCTAGCACAGTTAAGTCAAAGGTGTGTTTCTGGCAGCACAGGAGGATTAGCTGCCCTGGCGAGTACTGATTTCATACTGGCTAGTGGGTCCTGTTCAAGTCTTAAAGCTTCCACCTTCTGACACACCACCTCTCAGCAAGAGGGATATGATTGATCTAGAATCAGTATTCACGAGTAGTCTGTTACTTAGAGTCACTCATTTTTTTTTCAGACAGGCTGGAGTAGATGCTGCTAATTTAACTGTTAACTCATGGAATCAGCTATGTAAGTGGTCTTTGGATTGCAGTCTGCTACATGTAGCCAACAAGAGAAGACACAGTAACAGGGGTAATGTAATCCAAAGGGATACTGAGCCTTTATTTTAAATTTGTAAATACTACAACTGTTGTCAAAACTTCATGTGAAGTTGGAACGGGCAAAAAAAAGCGCCTCTGGGCACGTGGTTGGATAACATGGTTCACTTGCGATACCTATAGCATACGAAAGTGTTAGACCAGTTTCTGGTAAGTTACTATGTGGTAGATCACATCTTGCTTTTCTAAATAGAAATTGAAAATAGTGTTTTTGGAACTGTTATATGGAGCTTTGATTATTTTTTTTTGTCTGGATTTTTTTTTTACAGCTTCATTTTATTCGTGTACTCATCAGGTTAAGCAGTTATCTTTAAATGCCAATAATTGTTTGAAAGCTGGTCTGTAAGCAAAACATGAACAATATTTTAGAAAATGTAAACTATGGACCTTTACCAATATATTTTTTTAAAATGTTTCTTCATTTTACATTCAGTAATATTAGTTTGTAAACAAACTATACATTTTGTATCTGTGCAACATCAGAGGATGTGTATTCATTGCATTTTATTGGTTCTCTTGAGGAACATGATAAATGACCATTGTTAAAATGTTTTACTGTATATAATCATAGATATAAAGATAGTAGGTCCAAAATTGGATCTACTCTTTTTTTCTAAATACTTTGGTCTTGCTATGTTTTCTTATCTAAAATTGTGATCACTTTTTCCTAGATGATAAAATTGGGGTTGATAAGACTGTACGAAACAGATCTGTTATGAGAAGAGTTCGAAGGTGTAAAAGATGATGTAATTTTTCTTTAGGTCTCTGGTAAGAGTGCAAAACGTAATGAGCTCAAATTACATCAGTGAACAATTACATTGTGGGGAAAAAAAAATTGAAAAGGTTGAATAATGAATTGTTAGAATGGAATGCCTGGGGAGGCACTGCAATCTCCACTAGTGGTAGTATTCAAGAACAGGTTAGACAGGCATCTGTTAGGAATGTTTTAAATATAGTTAATTCTACCTTGAAGCTGAGGGATAAATTTTTGAAAAGTAATAAATGAAAATGGAGAAAATGGAGCTCAGTGGGGGACAGCAGGCACTTGAATGAAAAGACAGAGCTCAAGAAATTGCCCTCTGACATTTGAGCGGAAGCAGTCAGGCAGTGAATTTGAATTTGTGATAGAAAAGCAGGCTCGCATTAAAAGACACACAACTTTGCTTTACACCAGTGAATTCTGTTGTTAAAGCTTACAGCTGTAAGAGTTATATGAAGTTATAGCTATAAGGTTTTCATGGCATTTGTAGCTTTTTAGAATTGGTATCAATTGATACTATACATGCTCTGATACAAAAGTGTGCAGAGGGAGGAACAAATGTTATTGTCATGCAGCATTCCTTGGATAAGCTTAAACAACTTACATGAGAATTGTTAACTATCTGTTACAGGAACAAATTCAGTGAAACAAATGGAATCATTCCCATGTTAAAAGTTTTGCGAAGGGCCTCAGCCTCTTACTAGTTTTTATCTGCTTAAGAATTAGAAGACTGCTGTACATTCCTGAGACTGACCCTGACAAGAAGGAAAAGGCTGTTATTTTTGTGAAGTTGTGAGTTTTGTTGGCAATTTCTACTACTGCTGTCTGTTTTAACAATGTGAACTTGCCCCTTTTTTAAAAAGTGATAGGTGATTTTGTTCTTCCTTTCCCAAATGGTTTTATTCAAGTCAGGGATAGGACCTCAAATACTTAAGGTTAAGGTTTTGGGAAAGGTTTCAGAAAGGAAGTATGGATGTAACCTTAGCTAAACATTATTGTTAGTGTGTTCTAAATCCTGTTTGTTGTGTACGTTCTGAAGGGATGTTCATTTATATGTTACAAGAGTCTGTCTGTGAAATTCAGGTAAATTTTTCTGCATCTTAAGACACTACTGCACCCAGCTTTTCTCCTGTCTATGCCAGAAGATGCCATGAACAGAAGCATATGTATGTCAACTCCATGTTTTCCAGCATGATAAACTGTGAGCTATGAGCGGTGTAGATCGAGGAAAAGACAAATTTTTATTTTTGGTTTTACAAAGCTGACAGTTTCAGAGTTTATGATGCAGTGAATGAGATCTGGTCTAATGAATGGGAATTTTGCTGTTGACATTGTTGGGGCCAGACTAGCCTAATATTCTTAACAAGGTTTCCAACAGTGGGCAAGTTAGCTAACTGTTGTGCTTGCAGGAATCACAGAATGCTATAGAAACATAGATGGCTAAATCACATTAGATATGAATTATTTTTCTCATAATTAAGCAGCAAAAATATCATGCATGAAATTAGTCCTAAACATACACATTTCTTTTGATGCTTTGTGAGATTTGAGTCAGTTATGTGTTGTATGTACATGAGAACATATTTTGAACTCTAATGTCTAATTAATTTCTGATCCAAATTGCATTAGCCGTTGTGTTATGCTGCTGGTTATTTGGCACAACTCAGTTTGGAAACTGTGGAAGTTTGGGAAAGAATACCTTCCACCCTTTCCCCACCCCCCCTTCTTATCAATATTTAACCAAATGTTAGAAAATTAAGCATTTCACAGTGGACTACTTGTGTTTTCATTTTTCTGCAAATGCTTCATGCTGACTTCAGTAGCACAAGTTTGAGTTCAGCTTATATTTGTTCATGTAAGCTACAATATCCTGAATACTCCTCAAAATACTACCATTTAGGTACCTAAACTAGAGTGCTTCTGAAGATTGGGCTCTGGCTTTTTAATCTAGAGATTGTCTTCCTGGTTCTCGTGAGAAAGAATATTTGAATAAGAGAATTAGGTAAGATATAGAATAAAATATCAGAAGATAACAGAAAGTCTTCCCTAAGATTAGAATACATTTTTAGGGACAGTTTATCTATTATTAACTCTTTCATCAATTTAGACACATTTTTGTCTTACAAAAGACACAAAGCATTTCTGAATCAAAGTACATCTGCCACTAACAGCATATGATTTTTATGAATGTAAATGTCAACAGAACTGTACAGAATGGGATGATTTAACTAGAAGATAAAGACAGTTTGAAGGAATTTTCATTGTTTTTAGGCAGTTAGTCTGTAGATCACAGTACTATGCCTAATCAGCCAGAAAAGTGCATATTTCATTAAAAATTCCATTACAGCAGCTGGTCTGTCATTTGGCTCCATATAGATCTAAAACAATTATAGTAACATTCTTACTCATTTTGGAACAGGTGGAGGATTTCCATGAATAGATTTTGTAAAATGTGTGTCATAAGAATTGAGACATCTCAGGAATTATTTTTAAATGTAATATGAGAAATTAGAAATAATAGGATATCCAAAAATAGTGTTTTGTACAATATTGATATGTTTTTCAATTTTTTTCTCTCCACTGTTCTTTTATATAATTTTTTTTTCCTGCAATGCTTCCTTAGATATTTATGGAACTCTGAAACTTTATGAACTTCAGCAGTTCTAATATGATCAGCACTAGAGCTCTTTAAAATAGAAATAGACACTTGAAGTCTTACTGTTGGTTCTTTTAATAATCTATAGGTAAGAATCTAATTTTTTTTAGAGATAAACTGTTTTATCTGTGGAATTTAATACTTTTTTTTCTTTACACCTGGAGATCCATTTTTCCATTTCCTGTTACAAAATAGTTGAAGTTTTCATGAGATCTGCTTTGGACACTAGGAATGTTTTCTCAGATGGCAATAGGATTTGATCTCATTACTTTACAAAGATGTAAAGTGAGTAGAAGGTGGCTTCTGAATGGAAAGATAGTGTACAATGGAGTGTTTTTCTATGTTTATTTCAAAACTTAAGCATTGGTTTTTGTTTGTTTCTGTTCTGCTATAACACATGGGGTTTGAGAATACAGTCTTCTAAAGGCATAGTGAAAAAGACTTTATATGCTAAAGCTTAATTCAGCTGAAAGGGTGGGTGTTGTTCTTTTTCCTCTCCTTTCCTGCTCACAAAGGTGTCTGGTGAACTTCTGTGCTAATGGAAGGTAAGTGATGATGGTACTTGGGCAGGAGCAGGGATGAGGGTAAAGAGGCAAGAGGAAGGAGCAGAACCTTCTCATTTCAACTGCGGTGGAATGAGCAACAGCTTGTTCTGTCTTGTCTCATCAGCCCTTTAAAGTTTGTCTTATCTGGGGAAATCTCGTTCCTAAATTATGTTCTTTTGTTGATTCTTTTCTTTTAAGTCTTCTCAGGATAGAGGTTCAAGTGAAGCTGAGAAGAATTTCACCTATTTTTCCAAGTAGAACTATGGTAAAACTAATATTCTGATTACTTGTTAATATGCTGGATTACATGTGCTATTTTGTTACCAAACTAATGGCTGTCAGCTTTGATCCAAAGGTGGTCTCTTAGTGTTCTTAGAGCACAGAAACAGGCTTAGTGCTCTCTTTAACTCAAACCTGTTTATCTGTCCTAGGTGATAACGGAAACTGTGTCAAGGCACAACTAAGCCATGAGATGTTTTCCTGTTTGCAAGTTAAGGGAAAAGCTAAATGAGGACAAGGAATCAGATCCATGGTGATTTAGGACAGCCAAAGTTGTGGATGTTGCGGTGCATTGTCCTTTCGCCTGCTGTACCACTCATGCAGTGCCTCAGTGAACCTCTTCATGGAGAGCTGAAGCACCTGAAACCTAGTAACAGTTTTGAGGCATTTTTTTCCTTAACTGTCTTAGGAGCCCCACGTGATTGCCTCAGAGCTAGGGTTGGGGTAAGAGCAGCTGCAATTTAGATCAGCTTTGGCTGTTGTGGAGCTGCCTCCTGAAAGCAGCTTTTGTTTTTGCCTGCCATATAAAACTGCAAATTGTTGCTATAAGAGGCCATCACTTTCTCAACTTTCTTCTCTTTCTGTTATCTTTTGCACCTGTTTCCTTCATCTTGTTTGGCTCAGATTTAATGGCTTTTGTGGCTTTTGGATAAGCCAGTCCAGTGAGTTTCTTTAACAAAGCAATTCAGTGGTTCAGTGAGCTGGTTTTAGGTTGACCTACCTCGCTGAACCAATTCATTAGGTTTGGTCCAAGGTAAGTGGCAGGAGCACAGAGCTAGAGTTTGGAGAATGAATGGAGCAGGACTTGCCCGACTTTGGAATAACATTAATTACACGGTGATGAAACACGGCTCTTGTTGCAAAGCATTTGTGAGAAGCACTCAGGCAACGGAAAGTACCAGATGTAACTCCTTTGCAAAAACTACGGATGGTAGACTTGCGGGGTGTTGAAGAAGGAGATGTGTGTGCCTCATTTCTGCTTTTTCAGGAGAACAGAATTTGGGGGTTGGAGTTGTGGGGGTTTGCTTTCATTTTTTTTTTAATTATTTATATTAATCTGACCCTGTTTTCCTCTCATCCAACAATCCTACAAAGCCTTGAATTGTGACAAATTGCTCAGGTTGAGGAGACAAGAATAGTTATAAAACACAATATGTATTCACTTAAGGACAAACCTATAATGCCCAAAGCATAAAAAATTACAGTTTTACAGCATAGGTTAATGTTTACAAGTATTCAAAGTAGACAATATCCACTTCATACTTAACTAGATCTCTTTTCGGTCACTATGTAAAAACCGTCAAACAATCTTTTTAGTTATTGCAAATAATGTAAGTCCGAAGTATAGGGACAAATTCTGTATTTCGTTAGATGATGTCAACTAGAGTGATTTCATGTTAAGACTTCTGGTTTTTTCTCTCTTTTAGAAAAATGGTTGATTTTGATTTCTTTCCAGGTATAAATATGAACACATTTGAAGGTCTGAATATAAAAATCGTAGGTATTTTTACATTTATATTTGGTACTTCAGATAAAGGAGTTTTTAATGTAGTTCTTAATTGGTGAAGCTGAGGCTGTGGAACACATTGTTAAAAGTTGCCTTTTTTCGGTGAAAAGTTATTCCCTGGAAATAAGTTCTGTTCTCTGATACTTCTCATTGTTTTCTGTGCTTTTAACAAGACATATTTTCCTCATCTGAAGTAACAACATTTGAGTATTTTCTTTTTACAAGATACCTGATTTTATATTAGAGCTATTATTATTTTTGTGTTTTACCCAATAGTATTTTATTAATTCATCCAGATTTTTCAGTAAGAATTATGACAATCATAGTCACTATGTTCTTGTTCTCAAAGTGTAAACTAAAGCCTTAACTGGGATTTTGAGACATAAACTCTGTAATGCTGGTGTAAGGTTTTAATCTTTAACTTTTTAGCACTATACGTGAAATCTTACACCCCTGAAAGCAGTCAGATTTCATTGAATGCTTCTATTGGAAAAATTAGGGAAAAGAGTTCAACTGTGTAATTGGAAAGTAGGAAGGAGCAGCTATCCGCTTCTGATAAGTTACAGGACTGAAGATAACTGGGCTTGTTTACTGGACTAACAGTTATATACAGCTATACACACAGTAACAATTAAAACTTTGTTTTTTAAAATATGTGATAGGCAAGTTTGTTTATGCTAGAGTTTTGCCATTCAGTCTGGAAAAAACCCTGAAATACATCAGAAATTCATACTTGAAAATGTCACAACTGCCATCATAAATACAGATATGTTAGACAGAAATGTTTTAAAGATAACAATTACCTGTTTTAAGAGTGTTAGTAAATGTTTTCAATATGAAACATTGGTTTAATTTTCCACTTCAGTAACTAATTTATTTTATCCAATTGTATGACTTTATTGTACATCTCCCATCGTTCCAAGGACAGATTAAATGCAATCAGAGGGGAGCCCCGATTTGATGGATATGATAAAATCTGCTAGAGGTAGGGATATCCTCTTATAGATACTTTTCAATTGGACATAGATTCTGCTCTGCAAATCTTTCTAGCCCAATTTAAAGTTTTGATACTCTGCTGTTTTAAGTCCTCTCCTTTATAACAAAGTTGAAGTTTTCAAACATAATTTTAAATTCATATATATACCTTATTTATTTGGCCAACTTGTTTAATTTTTAGCCATGCGTGATGGCTAAATCCCCATCCTTTTGACTCTATAGCACAAGTTTGGAAACCACATTGTCTATTTACTGTTTGATTTTATATTGATGTAATTCAGTATAGTTTCCCATTCTCAGCTCTTGAACAGTCTAATCTATTGTTAAAATGATGATTTTGATACTTACATTTTACATATCTTTGTTCTCTTCTTTGACTGTTGAATTAGGGATGTAGTTTAATATTCAGGTTGTTTATATTTACCAAATTTTATAACTAAATTTGTTGAGGACTTTGAAATAGTATGTTCTTGCAAGTTCAGAGATTTCTTTATTAAAGACTTTTCTTCTCCCTAGCTTGTTGGCTAGCAGTTTTTCCATGAGTCTTAAATGCTTCTTTCTTTTTAAGTTCTTTGAGGACTTGAGCATATGCCTGATTTTATGACTTGTGTCAAGTTACACACACCAATTAGCTGTGGTATGCTCATGGTCTCAAAACACTTTTTACAGAAAAGAGGAGAACATGTGCAAAAAATGTTCATTTTTAGTCTAATGAATATGTTGTCACAATGGTAGAACAAAAAAAGGTTTGAACATGGAAATTTTGCGGCAGAATCTCAATCTATCCTAGGAGTTTTTGGTGTGGTGCAGAATGGTATGGCCTTGTCCGTGTTGTCAGTGGTTGTATGTGGGGTCCTTTAAAGTCTCTTCCTGTGTTTCACAGTGTCCCTGCTAGATCCGGAGTCGTTAGCCAAGGACTTGACTGGGCTGAATTCCTTGCGACGTAAAAGAATTCCTGTGTGTTCCGAAGGCTCTGAATTTTGGACTATCACTCTTTCATCTGCCTCAGTGAAGGAACTGGATGTCTACAGAGGTGTGGCAGGTGGGAGCAGCAATGACTTTGGCTCCACTGATTTTTTGCACATATAGACGTCCCTGCCCATGACAGGGAGGTTGGATTAGATGATCTCTAAGTTCCCTTCCAGCCTAGGCCATCCTATGATTCTATGATATAGTAATGTTTTAGGTGAATCATTCAGTCCTGTATTTAGATGTCCTGAATTTGTTGAGGTCTTGTTTCTTATTATTTGGTTTTTGCTTTGGATTCAGCTTCTCTGTAATTGTGACATAACATAAAGATACCAATATATATATTGGTATCTTTTTATATCTATATCTGCATATATATATAAATAAAGATACCTGTTTAGTTCTTATAGAACTGTTGGAAGATAATCATTAATGCTTGCAAGGCATTCAGATATTATAAGGTCAGTGATGTAATTGGCTAGAGATTCCCTAAATGGAAGTGTGGCTTTTGTGATCTTTTTGCATGCTGTGAGAAGTCCTAGGGTGAACTCATCTTTGTGATATTTAAAAAACAAAGCAAAACAACCCAAAATCTGTGAAGCTGTTTCTCCTAGTCTCTACCTAAAATTTATCCATGTTTGTAAATCTCAACTCTGGAGTACCATGCAGTTTATCAGCTTAATTAAGAAAAATGAATGGACTGATGTATTGAAACTGTAATGGTTGCATTTATCTTTAATGGTAGTTGCTTCGTACTGTCTCTGGAAACATTACATGTTCTTCCAAGGTCTCATGTCTTTCACTGCTGAAAACCTGTGCATTGCTGTTCTTCTGGAGTACTCATGGAAAGGTAACTGGCTTTACATTTACTTCCTTTTTCAGCAGAATGATGCTTCTGCCAGTTTCAGTTTTTCTCTTTTTCTTCTGTGTTTATTCTCTACATCTGTTAGAGCTATATTAATCACAGAGGCATTAACTGTTCTAGTCTCAATCTAAGACACAAAATATTATGATTCTTGCTATTGCAATTTGACGCTTCAAACATTCGCCTAAATAATTGTAGACATTTCTTCCTGACACTCAGCCACAATTATTACTTTTAAACACTTTCCTTGCAGTTTCAGGTATAATGTATTGCACCTTGGCTAGTAAAGGTTTTTAAGTTTAACCATAAGATAGTCAGTGACTGCAATTGCGTTTTGAAGGCCATTATGATAGTACCCACTTGTTGACG
>NW_009700796.1:101322-106331 GCF_000703405.1 Apaloderma vittatum | reverse complement strand
CTGAGCCCTGGGGGACACCACTCATGACGGGCCGCCAACTGAATTTATCTCTGTTGACCACAACGCTTTGGTCTCAGCCATCTAACCAGGTTTTCACCCAGAAAAGCGTATGCACCTCCAAGCCAAGAGTAGTTAATATCTCTAGGGGAATGCTGTGGGCAACAGTGTTGAATGTCTTACTAAAGTCAAGGTAGACAACATCCACAGCCTTTCCTTCATCCAGTAAGCTGGTCACCCTGTCACAGAAGGAGATCAGGTTTGTTAAACAGGACCTGCCCGTCACAAACTCATGCTGGCTGGGTTTGTCCTGCATGTGCTGCATAATGGAACTCAGGATGATCTGCTCCATCAGCTTCCCTGTGACTGAAGTCAAACTGACAGGCCTGTAATTTCCCAGATCGTCACTCTGTCCCTTCTTATAGATGGATGTTATACTGGCTGACTTTCAGTCAGCTGGGACTGGACCTTCCCATTCAGCCAGGACTGCTGATAAATGATGGATACTGGCCTGGGGGCCCACCCTGCCAGTTCTCTCAGGACTCTAGGATGAACCCACCCAGCCCCAAAGGTTTGTGCACATTGATGTGGAGCAGCAGGTCCTCCTCTTGAATTGTGGGGAGGACATTTTGCTCCTGGTCCCTGTCTCTTGGCTTGGGGGACTGGCTTCCCTCAGTAAAAGTGTTTCTATTACTAAAGACTGAGGGAAAGAAGGCATTAAGCACCTCAGCCTTATCCTTGTCTTTGATTACCATATTTCCTCCTGAGCCTAGTAGGGGATGGAGGCTCTCCCTTGTCTTTCTTTTGTTGTTAATGTATTTATAGAAACTTTTCTTGCTCTTCTTTACCTCCAAAGCCAGATTAATTTCTAGCTGGGCTTTAGACGTTCTATTTGTCTCCCTGCATAACCTAACAATATTCTTGTACTCATTATGAGTGGTCTGCTCCCTCTTCCAGAGGCCATAAACTCTCCTTTTTTCCCTGATTTTCAGCCAAATCTCCCTATTCAGCCGGGCTGGTCTTCTTTGCCACTGGCTCATCTTACGGCACTTGGGGATGTCCTGCTCCTGTGCCTTTACGACTACTTTCTTAAAAAGTATCCAGCCTTACTTGTCTCCTGTACCCTTCAAAACTGACTCCCAAGGGATTCTATCAAGAAACATCCTAAACAAGTCAAAGTCTGCCCTTCGGAAATCCAAAGCGGCAGTGTTGCTGTCCCCCTTCCTAACATCTCTAAGAATAGACAACTTAATCATTGCATGATCACTGCTCCTTCAACTGCCACATCCTCCACAAGACCTTCTCTGTTCAGAAGTGGGAGGTCCAGCAGGACGCCTTCCCTGGTCGGTTCACTTACCAGCTGTGTGAGGAAGTTACCCTTCACACATCCCAGGAACCTCCTGGATTGTTTCCTCTCTGCTGTGTTGTATTTCCAGCAGATACCTGGGAAGTTGAAGCCCCCCATGAGAACAACAGCAGGTGACTGTGAGATTTCTCCCAAGTGCTTATGGAATGCTTCATCCACCTCACTGCTCTGGTTGGGAAGTCTATAGCAGGCTCCCACAGCAATATCAGCTTTATTGGTCTTGACCCTCAATCTAATTCAGACACTCTTGACCCAATTGTCACTATACTTAAGTTCTGAGCCTTCATAACAGTTCCTAACATACAGGGCCACCCTATTACCTCTCCTTCCCTGTTTGTCCTCCTGAAGAGCTTGTAGCCATTGACTGTGGCGCTCCACTCATGTGAGGCATCCCACCATGTTTCTCTGATAGCCACTATGTCATAGTTTTCTTGTTGCATCGTGGCTTCAAGCTGTTTGTTGCTCATACTGCATGCATTGGTATAGATGTACTTCAGATGGGCTAATGATCCCAACACCTTTTTCTGAGTGTGCGCCCCATTTCCTACCAGACCCTTCTCAGGTGTTTCCATGATTTCTAAACCATCAACAACAACCCTTGCCTCCTCATTTCACATTGTACATCCGTCCCTTGTCTCCACTGATACTGGCAGAGTGAGAGTCCTTGCTAGCATACCATCCTCCAAGCACTGACATGCTTCACTTGGGCTTATTCCTAGCAGGTCCAGTTATATCCTCTTCCTCCTTCATATCTAGTTTAAAGCTCTGTCAATGAGCCTTGCTAACTCCTGCCCCAAGATCATTTTCCCCCTCTGTGACAGGTGTATCCCATTTGTTGCCATCAGGCCAGGTGTTTTATATAGCAGCCTGTGATCAAAAAATTCAAAGCCCTGTTGATAACACCAGTCCCTGAGCTATGAATTGATTTGATGGCTTCAGATTTCCCCAATTTCTGTATTGTGAGAGGAACAAAGGAGTTAAAAAAACAACCCTTAATTCCTATTTTCGTTTAACCTGAGCTCAGCATGAGTATCATCTTGTAGCAGCAGTTTGCCAGTCCTCACAGTTCTCTCTGTAACAACATTGATGGAAGTCTGGAAAAATGTGGGGTGTCTCTGGATTTAAGCTCTTTTATCAGATTTGGACCTGTCTGGCCTAAGTTCTGCTGCTGTTTGCTTTCCTCTCCTGGCTTTATGGTGATCTTTCTGTGGATGGAGCCCCAGGCTGAGAGCACCCTGCTTGGTCAAGGTCCTACTCCACCCTCTAGGTAAATAATTATCTCACCCCAAGGTCTCCTATGATTTATTTGGCTGGGGTGAAATTCTCCCACCTTCTTTGGACTAGCAGTCTGAAATGTTTTCTTTCATGTATCCACTTGCACTGACAGATTCATCCCTAGCTCTTGCATCCTGCCTGCTCCAGCCTGGCTTACATCTACAAGCTGTACTCTGTGTCTGGGGTGTAAAATTTCCTTTCTTTCCTTGTATTTCTAATCAGGCTTTTCCTCAGCTCCAAGAAATCCACTTACTGTGTCCCAGGCTTGAAGAGACCAATGGCCCAAACTTCTCTTTGACTGCCAGTCTTGCTGCTGCAGCTCTTTCTGCTTTTCTCTTTCTTTTTGCCCCTATGAGCTGGTGAGCTTTTAAGTCTTGTACTATTCCAGTGGGATCTTAGATGCCAAACAAGATAACATCATTAGAATTGTTTCATAAACATCATCACATTCCTTATTCCCCCTGTTCTGGATACTGAGAGCAAATACCTTTCCTAGTATTTATAAAGGTTGAAATAACTAATGAAAACAAGGTTGTAATGGTTGTCATTCTCTCCCAGACTTTCCACTCTGGAATGATGAATTGGTTTTTGTGTTTATTCAATAAGAAATCTGGGGAGAGATTTTCTGCAGCATTCTTCCAACACCTTGAGACATGTCACTTAACTTCTGTGCCACCCACACCACCATCCCAGCTACCACAAGACTACTTTCATGTCATCTCCATTCCTATACCAGCAGTCTTTCTCCTAAAGAATTGATTCTCCTGCCAACTCAGCGTTAGTCCTTCTGAAACTCAATGACTCCAGAACTACATTTATTTGGACCTTTTGTACATGCATAAGAATCAACCTTATGACATTTTGTGCTACGTTTTTTAGTTCTGAATAGACATGCAACAAAAACTCTGTACCAGTGCTGACAGCCTGTAATCCCAGATAGCCCCCTTCATGTTACCACTTCCTTCCAGATTTCTGTCATTGTTGGACATAAGCACAAGGAGCGAGTTGTCTCATCATTTGACCTTCCACATCTCCTTTGACAGTAATTTTCATCTGACCCACATCTAAACATGTGGGTTGGCATCCAGCTAATTTTATGCAAAATTTGAAAATTCCTCAAAGTAATTTCATTTCCTTTGGAGCTAAGCCAATAAAGCCTCTCCCTCTGTTTGTCCTGCTCAGCTTGAGTGCTCAGATCATCTTCTTGCCATTTCCAGAATGGAGGGGGAAGGGAGGGAGGGAGGAAGGAAGGAAAGGAGGGAGGGAGAAACGGGATGATCAAAGTATACAGTAATATAATGCAAGCAATAATTCTTCAGGATATTGATCTATTTCTAGCAATTTTTACTGAGCAACAGTCAGACCTGCTAGGTGGCTACACTCAGATGTTTTGAGGTGGTGTTTAACCTCTTGTAGGCTGAAACCTTCTATGAAGGGTGAATTTTTCTACAGCATCTTGACCAGGCTTATCTGCCCAGACAGTGTTAAGTGAACATGCTTGATTTTAAAGGCAGGGCTTAAGTAGTCATGGATTTAAGAAACTCACAGCTAAGTGAAGCCTGCTGTACAGAAGTACCTATGCCATGCACATGTATTTCATACTTTCTTATTTTTTTAAACTTCCTTTACTTCAAATACCTAGAAGGAGCAATTCCCATGTCCCCAAACTTATTTAATATTGATACTATTTTTTACCCAGATAAAAGTGAAGGCTCTTTCTGATCATTAAGAAGAATAAAAAATATTGGCACACATCTAAAGCCCCAGGAGCCTTCAAGTAATATTAAATCATACCTTTAATAAACTTGTAATTTCTCCCAGCTGACTTCATTATCCGAGGACTGCCTTACCTGAACAAGTAACCAGAAGCATTATTAAAAAAATCAGAGTTTCCGCACTCCTGACTCATCTTTTTTTTTTGAAGTTCTTAGAATGTTCCAAAAATGTGAACTTCCTTACCTGGGCATTTTACAGCATCCATTTCACATAAAGACACTGACACAGAGCAAGTGACTTGCGTGGTAACAGTGAAATAGTTTTTTTAGGGGGTGGTATAAGTACAATTAGTTTATTCCACTGTCATAAAATAATTAATCACATTCTTGAAGTCGTTGCTGACTTTAAAGGGACTACTTTTGTCTTTACAGTTGAGTAGCTGCCAGAGTTGTTAGCAGGGTCAGGCTTCCACAGTGTAAATCCTTTAGGAGGGGGTCCTATAGCGTTCTTGTCTTGCACTCGCTTGGCAGGGCAGATACAGCAACTGAGCCTCAGCCAAAGGCTCCTGGCTTCCCTTTTCTGGCTGTGTGTGAGGCCTCACCCTCTCCACAGAGACCAGGAATTCTATGGAAGTGAGCAGCGAGGGGTCTGTCAG
>NW_009700796.1:67882-101291 GCF_000703405.1 Apaloderma vittatum | reverse complement strand
CCATGGACAGGGCCAGCACTCCCGGCAGGGCTCACAGTCGTCATTCTAGGGATTGAAACAAAATATTTCTTCATCACTTCTGAATTTTAGAGCAAATACAGAACGAGCGCACGGTCTCTCCAAACCTCAGACAATTTACTTTGGCTACCAATACACCCACAGAAAGAGTTTTGCGATTTATATATTTATCCTTTCCTTACTTAGTATTGATTCTAAATAAAGAAGAAACCATGCTTGACGGGAAGCCTATGAGTAAGGACATATGAATTAAAGAGTTTGTTTTATCTACCCACTTTCCTTTTACTGCTGCCAAAGAAAAAGTTTTCTTCTTTGTAGTAAAAGTAATGGTGCTCTGCGTATAACCACTATGATATGGATTAAGTAGAAGCTTCTTTTTCAGATATTGAGTACCAAAAACCTATTAAATTATTATTCCTACTCCATTATTCATATTGCATTAATACTATCTAATCTTCCCAACAAGGAACATCTACTGACAAGTATTCATAAAAGTCACCTTTCTTATTTGCCTATCCCTACAATCTACCATTTTATACATCTAATACATTTAGTATAAATTTGTCAGATTTTACATCTGCAACAGAAACAAAAAGAAGATACTTCTGTGACAGCAAGTCTCATGGAGGAACTTCATCTAAATAGACAACATTCTTTTGTTTTTAAAGTTCTAATAATTTTATTTTAAATCCATATGTTTCTATCAGTGGTAAACTACAGCCATTTTTCCTCAATGGATAAGTTTAAAATAATATTTTTGTTATGTCTGTGGAGAACTATAATAACCTTGAACCAGCAGTCCAGATGCAGGTTGCACTATATAATTAGGTACTCTAGATAAACATTACTGTAGAAGTTAGAACTGAATGAACTTTTAAGGAATGGAAAGAAAGGGAATTATGAACCAGTGGTAAGAATACACTTAGGGCGATGGTCATGTAACAATGTTTTCCTGGTGACAGTTTTACCCATTTGTTTAAGTAAATAAGAAAATATGCTTGGAAAAATAATTAGGACAGGTTTTTATGCATGCTTACTCCTTGTTTTCAAGTTTCAACATGATATGTATTACTGCAAAATGGGAAGAAAAAGTTAAACTCCTAAGCACTTGTATGCACCCAGTTATCAGCTTCCTTAGAAATTGCACAGCTTAGCTTCACTGTTATAATTTCAACATTTGCCACTATTTTAATGTATATAAATGGACATTAGGTATATGTGAGACCAGATGATACAGCTAAAGGGAATAAAAGTAAAAATATTCCACAGAGAAAATCAATCACCACCACCAGAAGATGCAGAATCAGCAGTACTTTTTATATGTACCAAGTTATATGTTCTTCATCCAGAGAATGAAATATGGGTGGCTGCTTCTGTGCCGTGGTGGCTTTGGGATCTTGGTGATAAACTTGCTCAGGCAGGCAACAGAGATGAACATAATGTCATGTGCAAGTGAAAAGGGCTAGAACTATTGCTGTGGCATTGCCAATCGCATGGGCATGTTTGCATTGAAGCCAAAAACCTTGCTGAAGTCAATCCTTCTGATTTCCAGAGGTTTAGAGGAGGCCTTGTGGTTAAACAATGCTCAGTGGGAGATTTGTGCATGGTCCTTCCATGTGTCTGGCACAAATAAATAAAGTGGTAATTTTCTACTCTTTGGTGTAAGTCTATAAAGTTGAAACTCAATTTAAAAAAATTATTATTTCCTTCTGTGCCAGACTGGCTCATCATGTTGATAATAAGGCTTAACTGGTAGTAATGGAGAGCATCTACTCCTCACCATTGCTCATACTCTGCATACCATTTTCCTTACTCATGCCTTCATTTTAGTTCTGGGAAAGTGGCCCATACCTAAATTGGACAAGAAGGAAATGGGTGCCTGCAACCAAAATAAGACTGTAAAAGGAGAAACTTGGAAATTTTAAAAAAAAATAAATAAAAGGGAGAAAAGAGGAGAATAAAGGACAATGCCTGTGGATTAGACAGCGCCAGAGGTATTCTCACTAAACTTCAGCAGCAAGTGTAAGAGGATTTCTGAAAGGAGTATGAAACTTCCAGTTTAAACTTAGTGAACTGTCAGGGGAAAGATGGTCAATGAAATAAATCTAGGAGTGACATGTACTCAGTTAAGTTTTGATGGATATCTAAGTCAGTTGACTCTAGTGTGTTAGAATGTGCTAGTTAGGCCAAGACACAGAATGGGCTATAAACTACCTCACGTCTGTAAATTAATGAAATCAAAAGGATATGTTTATGGTTGATGTAATTTTAAGACTTTTTTCCAGAAGAACCCTGAAGTTAGGGGGATAGCACACAGCTGGGAGTGACCACCCACCTATCACAAAAACTTGAACACAGCCAACATCAGAAAGACACACAGAAAAGCAGGTGCTTTAGGTGCAGAAACTACTATAGCAATCACCAAAAGTACACTGTTGCTTTCGTCTTC
This sequence comes from Apaloderma vittatum, assembly GCF_000703405.1. Lineage (NCBI taxonomy): Eukaryota > Metazoa > Chordata > Aves > Trogoniformes > Trogonidae > Apaloderma > Apaloderma vittatum. The sequence continues at coordinate 98,824 of NW_009700796.1, read as the reverse complement.
TTGTACAGTAACTAGCCTGGGTAGTCTAACATCTCCCAGGTGCCCCACAGTGCTGGTTTTCTTGCTTTCTTTTTTTTTTTTCCCCTTTTTTCCTGCTCTTTTTTCAGATGACTTGGAAATGGATCTGTGAACTTGGATGTGTATGGTCCTTGCCTGATGATGTATAAAGGCTTTCTGAAATCATGTCTTCTATTTTTTCCTTGGAGCAGCAATTGTCATCCATCGGGGCCCAAATTTGCTTTAAATTCTATCACACTGGTGCCAGGAGAAACAGCAGAAAAAATATCACAGGTTTATAGACTCTGAAAATCTTTTTTCAGAATGTTGCTGCAGTGACAAGAGCCTTTAATGTTCATTCCACCCTTAACCCTGTACCTCTCTGAGTCATTATTCCCTTCGAAGGAGATGATAAAAAGAAAAGTATAGAAATTGCCTTTAGATCAAAAAGCAGCTTGAGAATCTTTATTTCTCCTGTGGGAAATCCTTCATTTCCAAGGCAGGCTCATCTGTCAAAATAAACTATGGTGACATTTAAATACTCTTCCTTAGTAATTATGTTTCACTTTGCAGTTTTGTAATTAGTTGTTACTTCTACTATGCAGTGGCTGCAAAACTCTACATGCACATAACTCACCGTCGAGGTCTTGAGAAAGGAGTTTTTTTGTGTGAAGGGGAATCACAAGTACTTCTGTCTTTCTAAATCATAGGTTTGTTGAGCGGGGAGCAGCAATTTGTCAGTGACTGGAATAGTATGGCCTGAAGCTGAGGTGCAGAAAAGGTGATCTGGAAAACGCAACTTACATTAGTGTTCAAAAAAAGCTCTTCATAAATTTTTAATAGACACTCCAAACATCCACAGTGCAAATGGCTGGAGTAAAAGTAACCATAGGGCAAGAAGCAAAGCCTTGGCAAAGCCTTAGAAATGGTTTCACAGCAGGAAGCCTGTTCTTAGCACAGAAAAGAAATGAATCGCGGTGTAAAGCCAAGAATCATTTCTGGGACCAGGGGTATTTCAGGCAGGAAATAGGCAACCAGCTAATTAAAGTCTGCTGATGACTAAGTTGTTTTCAGTAATAAAAACTATGGAGGCTTGTGAGATGCTGGATGGATTTATACACACTAGACATTTCCCACATGGTTAACTTCTGTAAATATATTGATGTCGACATGCTTTAAACAGAAACACCTTCTCCAGTACACATAGGACCCAGAAACTACTGGAATTTTTTACAGAAAAGCTCAAGGGCATTGTGACACTGTCCTTGATTATCTGGAGACCTGTGCCTTTACAGCTCCACATCAAAAACCAAGACAAGTGCTTGGAAGTCCAAGAGCACATCTGTGTCTCTTGCACAAGAGTCTGTCCCCAGCTGCAGAGCTGGAAGGAAATGCTTGGTGGGGCAGAGGGATGCCCTGCACCCATGGCTCCCCGCCTGCACCGCTCCACCTGGGCTTACCCACAGCATCATTGTGGCATAAAGAGAAACCCAAAGAGCCACAGTGCATGCCCGCGACTTCACTGTGTGAGTTGTGACGCCACGGTAAGGTTAAGCTAACTGGGCATCCATTTGGCTGCCTGCCTACTCGCTTAGGTAGAGACCCATCACCTCAACCTCAAACTTCAATGCTGCATTTAGCTGGTGTCAACGGGAAACAGCCTCTGACATTGAGGTGGCGTTGCAGAAGGAGGCTATATATAGGTGTGTACTCAGAAATGGTGTGTACTTTCGGAGGGTGAGTTCAAGGAACTGGGATAAAAGTTTCCACCAAGCTAATAGGAAATGGGGAAGCCTGCAAACTGGTCTGAGTCAGGTCTTCAGGGAAGCCTTGGGGATGCAGCCCATCTGGATGCTCAACTCACTTTTCTTGCTCCTTTGTTGTCAGAATAAGGTTTTCTCCGCAAGAGGTGACCCCAGAGCAGAAAGCTCTGCCCAAGCCCTGTCAGGGCTGTCCCTGCCAGCACGGAGCCCCAGGCAGCAACAGGGCTCTGCTGCCCGTGGCGTCCTCCAGTGAGTCACATTTCCAGTGCTTCGCTTTCACCTTCGACTACCAACCCTTTTGGTTTGACCACCCATCTCCTTTCCACTCTCAGTGATCTATTTCACAGATTTTCAGTTTGTATTGTGTCATTTGTGCCTGGAGTTTCACTTAAGCATCGATGCAGCCCACTCAGGGAACTTATTAAAGAAACTCATTCCCTGCTGTTCTCATAAAGATTAGCAGAATGTGAAATATGAACCCCTGTTTAGATTTTATAAGTATAATACTTAAGCAGTGATAAAGCACCAAGAACGTCTGAAATCTCTGAAGAAGCTAAAGAAAACAGACAGGACTTGTTTTCCTTCATAGATACTGACACATTTTCATTTACTTCTTTCTATTAACTGGGTTTCCTTGACTGTGTCCACAGCGATCTCAATTGTAATTATGTAGCAGTTAACCTGTTCCCCATGCCTAACATAACCCATAATTAGTTGTCTTGTGTCCACAGTTTATGACTCAACTCCGTGTGGTTTCTCTATATCAAAGGCTTGGTTACCAGATTTTTTTTTTCTTTACCACAGTACTTGTGCCTGCACTGACAGAGGGCAGCAAAACCTGAGCACATCTGTTTTGTTTGAGGACAAAACCACCAGAAAACCAGACAGTTTTATGAAGATCTTCTTTGGGTGCTTTCCAAATACTACACAATCTTGTAGGAGAAACTGCTTTCTTGAGAAACGACCCATACATTTATATATTCAAGTGGTCACTCGGATGTAGAAGTAAAACCTTCTCAAACAAAATACTGTTTTGTGCCTTATCTAGAGACAATGGAGACTGAAAGACACATCTTGGGATGGAGGTGAGCTGTTCATCTCCATTGACAGGCAAGAGTTTTATGTAATGAATTCATAAACCTCCACATTAATTATGTTTCACTGTCTCTTAGGGCTCCTCATGTGGATGGATAAGATCATTCCGCATGAGAAGACAGATTACTGTGATAAATAGTTAGCCTTGCTGAATAAGAATGAACATTTTAATAAATGTTTAGGCAAGTTTTCCATTTGATTAATTTTGCAGTGAAAAATGGACAGAAGAGGTGTCTGTAAAACCAACAGGCCTTTTAGAGCAATATAAGTGTACAGCCAACCACTATTCAAGAATGGTTAGGTGAGAACAATTAAACAAACTGACCTAAATGTTAGCCAAATGGTCTGTATACAAAGGCAGACTTCCTGACCACCCTGGATATTGCATGTGCAGCTCAGCTGCTACATCCAAGAGGTGGCTGCAGCAGAAGAACGGTGTCAACGGCACTGTATGATGTCCTCTCCACCAGACTGGAATAGATACTGCTGCAAAGGTTTCACATTGCTTATCTCTGTAGCAGGGATGCACTTTCTCTCGTTAAATCACAGCTGGGGTCATTATCTCAAAGCCGTGATTTAGCCGTTGCTGAGTAGTCCTCATTAATGGGTCTTGTAGATAAAGGAACAGACAGCAGCTATAAAGCTCTGAAATTAGATAAGAAAGGAAAGTGCCCTGGGAACTTTTTTTCCAAATGAGTTGGCAGTTTATATGAGATCTGTTTGTTGAAGTATCCCATTTGACCATCAAGGCTGTGTGTTTCAGTTCAAGGAGATGATAAAGCCTGATGTGTGTCTTCAATGCTCTTACAGAAGGCATGGTCTGTCTTTTCCTGCATTTCCTTTTCTTGAGCATAGTTCTTCTGGCAATGCAGCAACGAATACAAAGTCCCTTGTATAATTTTCCTGGCAGCAAGGAATAAATGATGTACTAAAGCTTTGGCTCTTGAAGTATTATTAATTAACAGACATGAATAAGTGAATTGTACTTCAGTAGATGGGGAAAAATCATGGCAGATGATTCAGTTAATGTGTTCTAAATTATCTTACACCAAAAAATTTGTAAATTATGAACTTCATGTGAGTTTAAACCAGATCAGAGCCAGGGCCATAGACCTCCAATTCTTGCAGCTTCTAGCAGCACTTCAGTAGGACCCACTCAGAAGCAGTGGTCCAGAGGGTGCAAAATCAAGTGCAAAATCTACTGCACATTTCAGGTCCCTTTGCAAAGAGGGAGAGAGGGAGGGGTGGAGACGACACACTTACCAGACTTGTATCAAATTAATCCTAACCAGAAAGACAGACCTTCTGAATATGACCCATGGCCAGGTTCTGCCAGGAACCTACAGGCGAACTCCTGGTAGATGCATGTAACAGAATGAGGAACAGTAAAATCAACCAATATTCTCATTTCTCTTCAAGATACTACTGCTATTTTTCAGTCACTTTTAATATCTGTTTTAATAATACCACACAGTTGCTTTCATATTTAAAATCTGAAGAGAGGGATTGCTGGTGCTCCAGCTTTTCCCATCTCAGCCAAAACGAGTGGTTACTCTCATCCTCTCCCATAATGTGGTGATGCAAGGCATCCATGTATGTGTAAAAGACAGCTTAGCTTTTCATAAATAAAAATAGAAAAAGGACTTCCTCATGTAGAAATATTGCAACTGTGGCTTTTAAAGAAATATGTAGTTCTGCCTATCTCTCACTTAGCAAAACTGAAAGTGGGACTCTCTGTTAAAGTGAGGAGAGCAGGAGTTTAAATGTCATTATCATACAGTGTTAGATTGGTTCTCTAACACCTGCTGTATTGATTCCCATGGCTAAAATAAATGTTATTTATATGCAGGAGAAAAATTACAATAAATCAGGCTTAACTTTTAGAACTTCTTTCCAAGGGAAGAGTTTTTTTGTAAGGTTTTCTTTTTGTTAGATCATCAGATATTTTGCAAACAAACCAAAACCAAACAAAAACCAGGACCCAGAATTTTTCAACTGGAAAAGGCTAAGAAATAAAACTAGCCAAGAAATGGTAAGAAAACACTCAGACATATAGGCATCCAGAAGGCAGAAATTACTGGCAGTTCATGGATTTTTGCATGAAGTAGAGGAACATGAATAAGAAAATTAAATTATAAATTAAAAAGACACATTAACATGAGAGATTATGAGCAGTAGCACTTAACGCTCTAGAAGGTATTTTTCTTGCTAAAATAGATTTTGATGTGAGCTTGGAGGATTTCTTTCAGAAGTTGTGTTTTCAGCCTTTTGCAGATGGCACAGAAGGAGAAATGTTCATGAACTGAATCCAGTTCTGCTCATTTAGTCAACTAACTTGTGGTAAAATTTTAGACAACTTCTAGGTGACAACATTCCCTGTAAATGGAGAGCAGCAGGTTTTTGAAAGCCCCTTGGATGGAAATCTTCCTTGATTAACATGATGCATCCATATTAGATGGAAGAATCTTCTTCTGAAGGTTTTCTGAGGTATCTCCTTTTCTTCATAGACAACTTAGGCACTTAAGGAATAGCTTTTTCAGATGCTAAAATTGTAGTACAATTTCAACATTTCCTTGTGCGTTTAGTGTTTCCGCACTTACAAAGAGACCTGCTAAGTCTTCGAATGTCTGTGAGTTGGGTTCATCACAGCAGGGAAATGACAAGCAATAACATCTGGTGTGTTTTTTTCTGTATTTGAAGTCCTGAAGGGAAAATTTTTCATTTGAATATTCAACAAAAAGCTTGAAAAAAGAGCTGCCTGTTTTATTTAATCATTGAAATCTTCATTTCATAGGTGGCTGCTTGTCTTTGTTTATTTAGTTGTTCTATCACCCAATAGCACACATACTCCCAGCAAGAAGGGGAATCAGGAAAAGGAAAGGAGACCCTTGGGCTGGAATAGAAACAGATTTAATAGAATTATAATTAAAAAACTCTAATTTTAATACTAATATAAAGTATACCAAGTTCTACTCAGCCCATGCAGTGGTCGTGAGCTGTGCACAAGTGAATGCCAGATGTCCAGCACTACGAGCACCGCAGTTCCAGAGAAAGCAGAATGGTCGCAGCAAAGGGGAGAGTACACCTCAGAGCAGAATGGTGGGAGATACCCTCCAGGAATGGTGACCATTGGGGAGAAGAGACTGTCTTCAGCAAACTTTCCAGTTTATAATGACATTTATGGTATGGAATACTTCTGCTGGCCACCTTGGGTCAACTGGTCTGGCTTTCACTCCTCCTGGCTTTAGCACCTGGCTAGCTCAGAAGTGCTAAAGACCTTCATAACTATGGAAACCCACACACCATGACTAGCCACAAACTGAAACAAAGCATCTTATCAATTTTCTTCTCGAGAAACTGGGTGCTGCAGTTTTCTCAAAAGTGCAGCTTTCCCGAAGAAAAGATTGATTCTATGATTCTATCCCAGTGAAACCAGGGCACTGCTGCAATAAACAAACTCTCCCTGTAATTGTGGTAGTGCACAGTCACTGCTCTCTCTCAAGCTGGTTGACTCATTTGAGATGGGACTCAAAGTATGCTGCCTGTTTTAGCATTTAATCCCAATAGTTTAGAACAACCACAGTTTTATAAGCATATAATTCATCTCAGTTCCCAATGAAAATTTTAAGGATTTTTATGATCATCCTAGTTTTCAAAGATGAACTTTTCAGGCTACCAAAAACTTGTATGAACACCTCTTTGTACATCTCGTATCCATATTTTCCACCTCCCAGATTAGATACTTTCCACTGTATTGCTTGTTGTTAGAGGTCAACACCATTCAAGTTCCCACTTAGCTCTCTATCTAGAAGTCTGTGTTGGCCAGTCTGGCTTTCAGCCGTGACGCAACTTTATAATAATAATAATAATAATGCATTTTAATTTATGGGCATTCGCGCCTGAAGGATACTATGCATCTTAACAGAAACAGCTAAAACCAAAATGACAGTAAATGGAAGCAAAAAGGCCTGTCAAAAGAGAGCTTAGAAGAAAAGAGCTTAAACTCCCTGCACAAGAAAACAGGAAAGGAAATTTGAAAGTCAGAAGCATTGCCTGCAAATGTGTTCTGGTGTATGAGGGAGACAGCATGTTCCTGAGACAAGGGAGGAGACCACCTGTTTTGACCTTCTAAGTGACCAACACCATCAGCCGGAATTGCTGAGAAAGGACACAGAACTGCTGGAAGTGGCTTCCTCTTACCTCAGAACGAGGAACTTCATTGGCAAAGCCAGGCTATTTGTGAAGTTATGTTGGCTCACTTCACTTCCATGAAAAGGTTCACCAAAAAAGTGTCTTGTCCTCTGGATTTCCCTCCATTTTTTTGAAGAGATGACTTCTGATGTCTCACATGGCTGCAACTGTCCTACAGCATTTGAGCTTAAATTGGCTAGTTTTAGAAAATAACTAATTGTACTATATATGCATACATATAACTAACTACAGCACAGATATATCTGACTACACTGCATGTGCACTAACTACAAAGGATTAGTAGTTTTAAGAAAAATGCAGAAGACGCGTTAACTTATTTTTGTTTTTGGTCTCTTCAGCAGCCTTTTTTTATCATTCTTATTATTTCTGTGCCTCAAGTGGCTGCTCTGTGAAGATATTGATCTGGCCTAGTGAAAAATACCATAATATGCTAAATCTCCTCTCGTTCACTCTCCTCTGTCTGCAGAGAATCCCGGTCCTGGCATGGATATCTGCCTTGTGGCACACTAAACCACTCCTGGTCTGCCAGGGTCTCCTCAAGCACCTATTGGGGTATGCTGCTTTTCCCCAGTTTATTCAAATTTGAACGAACTGGAGGTTTTGTCCTCACTCTGGAGGAGCTAATAGCCATTAAAAAAAAAGTCTGTTGAAACAACTTTAAAAAATGGGACTTCTGGTTTTTGCAGTCTATAATTACAGCATCAGTTCCCTTTTATGCTTCTAAATTACAGAGAAGCAAGCTGCCCTGTGTTCTGATGTTTTATTATTTTAAATTACCCAGTGGCTTTGTGGTAAAAGAGTAACTGAATATTTTTGGTGGCGTTACATAGGCGACGCCTTCCCCATTAGCTCTTGTGATTCTTCCTCACTCCCTCCGGTTCGCTTCAGGGTGAATGGAAATTAATTTGCTTCAAGAGAAATGGTAATGAAGAATGTCCCCTTTTCGTAGTTTAGTCATCTTGAAACCAACTCTTAAAAATGTGCACATCATTTTTAACAGAGTCTTTGTGTTAACCAGGATTAAGCAGGCTCTATTCTTGCTTCAAAACATAATATTCCGGGTAGTCTTGCAGCATGATTGGTGTGGGCCTTGGCACAAGGAATGAAATGGGGCCCTCGGGGCAGCCAACCACAAATGTCGCTCCCACCTTCCCCTACCAGCTCGTCCCAGCCTGGCACCCGCACGCCCCTGCACACGGGCCTTGGTCCAGCTGCGTCGCTCACACAGATGCTACTGACTCTGCTGGACTTTGCCATAGCCTGAAGCAACGTGTTGGGATTTTTTTAGGGATCACTGATCCATCTCTCAACAAAAGTCGGCTATGTTTCAACTTTCCCTGGCACTCCTGCCTTCTGCTATTATTTTCCCTCCATCTCCCCAATTTGAGAGTGTCTGTCTTTCAGGTTTCTCCCTTTGTGCTAAGGATGTGGATTTCAGCTGATTGCCCATGACAGACCATCTCATAGTTTGCACCAGCACTTGTCCCTCCAAGTTGTTGCACCACCACAGAAGGGCTGGGTGGCAGAAGCTGGGTTAGTAATGGGACAGTGAAAAAAATCCATAGTGCCTTTGTGTTTAAATATTTAATCATTGCATCCAGAAAACGTCCCACCTGGAGTTCTGCACACTATTGGTAGAGCAGGTTTCCTGAGCATCCATCTCATCAGTTTGCCAGACTGGATAGAATAGGACAGGACAGGACAGGACAGGACAGGACAGGACAGGACAGGAGAATAGAATAGAATAGAATAGAATAGAATAGAATAGAATAGAATAGAATGTTTTAGTTGAAAGAGACCTATAACAATCATCTAGTCCAACTGCCTAATTCAGGGCTGACCAACTTAAAGTATGTTATTAAGGGTATTATCAAACGCCTCTTAAAAAATTATAGGCTTGGAGCATTGACCACCTCTCTAGGAAAACCTTTCCAGTGTTTGACCACACTCTCAGCAAATAAATGCTTCTTACTGTCCAGTCTAAACCTCCTCTGATGCAGCTTTGAACCATTCCAAATCACTGCATCCCTGGGAAAAGAGCTCAGCACCTCCCTTTCTACTTCCCCTCCTCAGGAAGCTTTAGAGAGCAATGAGGTAACCCTCAGCCTTCTTTTCTCCAAACTAAACAAGTCCAAAGTCCTTATCCACTCCTCGTAGGCCATGCCTTCCAGACCCTCATCAATTTTGTTGTCCTTCTGTAGATGCATTCCAGGACTTTCATATCCTTCTTAAAAAGGTGGGGCCAGAACTGCACACAATAAACTCACGTTGAGGCTACACCAACACTGAATACAGTGGGACGGTCACCTCCTTTCACTGGTTGGTTATGCTGTGTTTGATATACCCCAGGGTGGGGTTTGCCCTCTTGGCTGCCAGGGCACATGGCTGACTTCTGCTGAGCTGCTGCCACACCCCTAGACCCCTTTCTGCAAGGCTACTCCACAGTCACTCTTCTCCCAATTTATACTCGTGCCTGGTGGTACTCCATCCTAGGTGCAGAGTCTGGCATTTGGACTAGTTAAAAATTATCCCATTAGTCATAGGCTAATGCTCCAATCCATCTAGATCTCTCTGCAAGGCATCTTGTCCTTCAAGAGAGTCAACAACACTTCCCAGTTTGGTATCATCAGCAAAATGGCAAAGGGTACATTCAACTAGGCTAATGGTGCATAGAACTGGCCATTAAAACCAAATCTGCTCAAATATGCTCATGCTGTCTATTCATTTTTTGAACCACTATTCTCTACCATATATTTTGTAATTTTTAAAGCAAATTCTCTACAGGCCTTTGCAGCTAACAGGTCCTATATGATGTTGTTCAAGCAGTCATGGGCCTGTAGCCATGAAATTGTGCCTATTTGTGCTTTTTTTGCCAGCGTGGGAAATGAGCAGCATAGACTTGTCAAGTAAAGAGTTGTTTCAATTTACTGCATTATTAATATTAATTTATGGATCTGTAACTGGTTTGATTAATTTCTGCTGTTTTTTACCCAAGCTGTCCTGTTATACCTGGAAGACGATCCAGCCAGACCACTGACTTTAATACGATCTAGGATTGTCTCTGGACCCCAGACTTGCCAGATGGCAAAAATGAACACTTTCCACCACTTTCAGATTTTAATTTTTTGGAGTTACGACACACTTTGGAATTTACAAAAACTGCTAACTTGCTGAAGTAGGGTCAGGCCTCCTTACGCTGTTAATTTTCTTTTGATTCTAAGTTTTCTTTAGTTTATTATTTTCAGTTTACAACAGTAAGGTACATGTAGAGACTCTAAGCCCTGCTTCCTCCCAGAACTAACTTAATATTGTTTTGTTTCATCCTCATAGAAACAATGCTGCATGAAAACTAATCCAATTGTTGTTACATACGGGTCAGGAAAATCTCATAGGCTGTGGAATTCCATTTTTTCTGGGATTATTAGAATTGTATTATGAATTATATTGCACTGTGTGGAATCATATATTACTTGTAATGTGCTTTTGATTGCCACTAGATATGTGGTTGGGCTTGTTTTTGTGGACTGGAGCAATAAAATGTGAAAGAAGTAATCATTCTCTATGGTATCTTTAATAAAATTTGATTTTTCCTTTGAGATCCTCAAGGAAAAATCACTGTTCTCTGCCCATCTGGCTTACTACAGCAAAAACATAAATCCAAAACACCTTCAGGTCATTATAGTCCGTTGTTGCAACACTGGGATTAAATTTTGGCCCAAATAGCAATTTTTCAGTTCCTTGTAAAGAACAAAAAAGAAGGGAGAGGTTTCACAGCTGTAGTTAGGGTGAACATTTTAATTCTGCCCTACGGCATTTGTAGAGGTGACCAATGCCTCTATAACTGCTGCTCTGCAGAAAGGAGTGATTTTGGCTGCCCAGCCCAAATGTCCCTTTGCTCCTTCACCCTGATCACACATTCACACACCCAGGCGCATCCCGAAGATGGGCATCATGGATGCAGACCTGCTGCACACTGGGGAGAGCAAGACCAAACAGCAGCCTCGGTCTGTGGTGGCTCCACCAAGCACAATGCTCACTGAACACTTCATTTTGGCTGAAATAAGAATGTTGAAAAAGCTATTTGCTTGCGTGGTGCTTGACTACTCATCCTCATATTGATCCCAGGGAAGGTTGCACAGATAGGTAGGGTCTCCAGAGGCCGCACAGAGTGCAGCCCTCTCTCTGGTGCAGAGTGAGGGTCAGTGGTAGAAAGGAGGCAGCTAGGAGATAAGAAATGTCATGGAAAGATAGATTTTTTGGGGGGGAAATTTGAATTAGTTTATCTAATTTACCACTATTGCCACAAACTCAGATTAGTTTAGTTAGGTTGTTAGACCTGGTGAATTTGATTGACAACGAGAGGGAAAATTAAAGAGCTGAGAAGGGTAAGGTGTGTGGGGTTCATCTGGGCTTGCTTGAGGACTCACTCTGCAAGTAAGTACCTGGGCTACAGGCCAAGAAGGAAGAAACAACAGCGTGCACGTGGGATGGGGTGAACGGGGACACAATGGATGTCTGGCCAAGGCAACAACAACACAGGGCACCCTCAGACTGTGTGGGGAAATTTGTAGGACTTGGACATCACTATGTGGTTATTCCCACTTCTCATGGTGTCCCCAGCACAGGGTTAGCCAGGGTCAGCTGGCATCAGCCCAGCTAAGTCTGAGGCACCGCTTGGAGGCCACCACTGCCAGAGACCGTGCATGTAAGGGGGCCAGGACACACGTCTACAGCTGCCTGAGTGGAGCCTGGAGGCTGTGGCTGGGCCACCAGCAGTGGCAATAGCAGAAGGGCTGGGCATGGCCCAGAAGGGCATAGTACAGACTTTGATGTTTGAGTATGTGTCCTTCATTTTTCTGGATGTTTTCATTGCTTCTGCTTTCCTTCTGCTCTTTTGCTGCCAGATACGTCTCAAAGAGACACGAGAGTGAAGGGGAAACGTGGTGGGCACAGGCAGAGAATAATGTCTCTGAAAAATGGACCAGCTTCTTGGGTCTGATGTGGAGCTACATCTGCTTCTACTGCCACATGGAAATGTACATTATCTGGAAAAAAGTAAGCATCTTTTGTGACCTTTTTCAAACTCACTGAAAAAGGAACTCTGCCGTTCTTTGTGGTGCCCTGGACAATGAATCCTCCTCCATTTGACAGGTGACATCCCCTTCTGTCTATGCAAATATTTTAATTGGTTGACTTACATAGTTACAGTTAACTTGTATAGTTACAGTTTTGATGCAGGGACTATATGTGATGGTTCTTCTTCCCTGTGCATGGTGGTCACACCTGCAGGCCTGTTACAGGGCATGTGGGCTCCTGCTGTTTCTCTCAGCTGAGTTAGGAGACAGATGATTCAAGTGTGACCTCATGGTGGGAAACAGGGCAGAAATTATGAACTTCCTGTATTTCATATCTCTGTAGCTTTAATCTGGCTAGGTCAGGTCCAGATATTGCAATTAGATGCAGCAGCTGAGGTGTCACCTTCAATCTAGCTTCCTAGACTGAATTGCCACTTGGATTATGAGAGTCTTCAGGACCAACCGAGGTATCCCCAGGCACAGTTGGGGAGCAACTGCTTGACAATGGAGGGTGCAAAGGACTGGTCACATAGCAGACACAATTTCCATAGAAGATAAGAACTTTTAAATTTGGTGAGAAGACAAGAACTTTTAGATCTGATAAGAAACTGAATGGGATGTGGAAAGGTGAGAAAAAGTACCTGTGCGAGGGCACTTGCCTACTGGGGATTCACACTATCCGGTGGGGGGAAGAAAATAGCCAACTGCCAAAGATACTGGAGGATAAAAAACTGTATAAAACTACTCTATTCTCCCAGGTTAATTCTGGGTTCCTTTTTCTCCTCAATAGCATTCTTTCTTTTTTTTATATGTAGGCTTAGAGTTTGTGAGAGGGGAAGTGTAGCCTGTTATGGTGTCTGGGGAAAATATCTAATTTTCCCAGGTATCTGGGTGGAGTCTTAGGGTGTTTGTTAATTTTAACAGAAATTCCTTGCTATTTGTACCTGTCTATGATTATTGTCAATGGACTGAACACATAAAGTTCATGAGAATCATTCAGTCTCTTCAGCCTTTCTGGTAAAGGAAGGAAATGTGGGCATGGGAGTCATGCTATGCTGCAATGTGGAACATTGAAAACCGTGAAAATAACTTACCTTTCTGGGGTATTTTACTCCATCAGTTGTAGTCAGAATTACTGTACAACATAGGCATGTTTTTGGATATTCCTCCGTTAATGGGAAAGCTGACTAACTCAGTGCTTCAATGTCAGCCTCATATTAGGTTCAGTAACGCTTAAAGCTTACTATATCCTCTTCCACTGCTAAATGCAGGCATACTGCAGTGCAAGAAGAGAAAGTGATATGGGTAGGAGAGTATGATATTACAGGGATTTTCATTTATAAAGGAGAACTTTCTGAAAAGAGGATGAGACAGGTCACATACGTTAATAACACAGCACCTCCTCCTTCTTTAGGGTCTTATCCCAATTATTTCATTGGCACTGCTAATACTACCAGTAGCACTACTGGTGATGTACAGTGAAAGCATAACTAAGCTCATTTGTATTTTAGAACATACAGTGAAAAAGATTATTGAGCCATGTTTTAGAGATGCAACTTCAAGGAATATCATTCAGTCTTCTTGCAATATGATACTCAGTCATAAGAATGACGTGCCATTAAGAAAACTAGTGTTACTTTTCACTGTAGTTCTGAAATACAGTTTAAATTGATATTCAGACCTCAGATGTCTCATTGCTGATGGAAGCAACAGAGTGGGAAAAATTGTCATGTAGTTTGAGGAGCATCTCTTGATTCCAGCATGGTTCAAGTGTTCCCAGAAAGATGCACCTTCTGTATCTTTTCAAAAACAAGATTTGGGCATGATATGAGATTAAGAGAGAAAACATCAGATGGGAGAAACAAATACTTTCTTCCTGGCAGAAGGGAGATTTCTTTTGCAGGATTGTTCAAACCATAACTGTGTCATTAGAGCTTCGTGCAGTAGTAATTGGCATAGTCTGCACAAACTGTGTCCACTGGTTTGTTTGTCAAGAGGACAAAGAAGAAATATATGGATACCTTGATTTTTCCAAGCTCACAGAGGTAACAGAGCTGTTGGCAGCTCAGAAAAAGGTTTTATTAGTTTTCTTCTTGCTGTAGCAATTCTGTTCTTTCAAAGAGTCAGACACAGTGGATGAGATAAACAGAAGTGGCAAAGGGAATGAGACAAATGAGTGAAAGCAAGAGACTGAAAAAGTTGTTGTTTTGAAACTTCTCAGGAAACAAAGCTTGATTTCTACCTTCAGCTTAACCCTTCAGTAGGTTGCAGTACCCACTGGCTTCTCCGAGTATTCAGATGTGGATATTTTAAGGAAGTAATGCAGTGGTCAACACAGTCGAGTGAACTGATTGTGTGGACCTTCATGTTAAAGGAAAATGTTGTGATGGTGAGTAGATGGATTATCATTTGCATGTGAAGAAAGTAATAGACTTCTGCTTTGCTATTGTAATAAATGGCTGTGCAACAAGCTATTTGTGTCTCTGTGCGAGCATGTGGCACTTTGACAACAGTAATTAATACTGAGAGCTGAGTGTAAGAGTACAAGTGTGAGAGGGAGCATCATGGCCTCTGGACGATTTGCTTGTTGGAAGAGCTGACTGAATTATCTTCTGGGAGGAGCTGAGAAACATGCAGACACAACCAACTCAGACTGAGACAGGCACAATAAATTAAGCCATGCAACATTTCTTGAGGGCATCTCAATAGAAACTAAATGAACATCACCTCTAATTGGCAGCTATGCCATTAAGTTCAATTAAATTTAAATCAGTTCTTTGTGAAACACACTGTTTAAGGACTTCCTAACTTAAAAGACTATGTTAGTAACATCAAGGCTGACATAAAAGCTTTGTCATCACAAATACGTCTAGCTCTTGGCTCTCGGCATATGCTGTTTCTGAAGCCTTGCTTTCTCAGGCAGGAGTAATTTCAGCTGCACTCTATTCTTGCATAGAAAAGACATTAATTCCAAAGTGGTACTGCATGGTGGACACCATCAGGGGAGGTTATACTGCTAATGTAGAGATGTGTAAATACCACCAGTTTGCACAGCTGAGACATTATTTTGCATGCTAGTCATGCCCATAGAGGTCAGTTAATTCAGAATTATAGGGGGTGTTGAAGTTTTTTAACATTCTTTACTGAAGTGGACTACAATAATCTAACACCTTGGAGGCTAGGGAGTGCACAGGAGACATGGTATACTTCAGTGAAGTTTGTATTTTGTATTCGGACAATGGACTTGAAGCTTATTCTTCCTCATTGTAAGTGCCTTCATGCCACATTATTGACTTTCTTCAGTTAGGGCTCTCTCAGTCTCTCCTTTCAGAGCTATTTTGTTTTATACCACCAGTGGTGTCTTTCTTGGGGCCAAGAACTTGACTCTGGGTCTCTCTCATGCCAGGTATGTGCCTTGACAAACAGGCTGTCATGGAGACTGAGCAGGCTGTTTTCACTGGAAATTCCAGGTAGGCACTGTGAAATTCTTCCTGGGGAAGTTGGCATGTGTGCTCCCACGGAAATGGGCTGGTTTTGACAAATACGCACTTTCTAACAAAATGGAAAATTCCATGCTGGTCCTGTACTTGCAGAAGTGTCGTTAAAGTGCAGTCTGTTTGAGTAGACAGTGCAGATGCATCCAGCACCTCAAGAAAACAAGAGGACACTAACCCAGCTCCAAAAACCCAAATGAAACATAGAAGCAGAATTGATAACATGCAGAGCCAAGAGCATTGTGGTCAGTCGGCAAGACAACGTGACAAGTCACCTTCTTTCTGCATTTCATGCTCAGTTCTGATGAGTGAACTCACATTTGGTGTTGGCCTGTTCCCACCTTTGTCAGGGGTCCCGTTGCAACTGTTTGGTAACCAGATGCTTCAATCTTTCTGCTCCACACAGGCAGCAAATCCTTCTCCCCTCTCCTTTTGTTTACCCAGTTTTCCAGATTCTGATGCAGTTTCCTATGCTCTGCTTCTCTACCCCTCTCACCGGAGCCTATCTACTGCTCAGGCATGTGTGCGACACACATGCACTGCCACCGGGAAACAAATGTCAGAAAAGAGTTTCAATGGACAGTCGTAGCCTTTCTCCTCCATACTCCATCTCTCTGCAGTCCATTTTCCTTTTCTCCTGCCTGACTCCACTGCTCTAATCTGCAAACGATCTTCACAGGCTATGCAAAGCATAAGAGCAAATAATCAGAAACTGTTTAATTTGGAAGCAAATAAGAATGGACAGTCAGGTAAAAGACACCTTATTTGCTTTCTTGCAAGAACAAGGAGATATTCAATCATATTTAAAGCAGTGCAGTGTAAATCTTACCGATGGGAAATGATTTTATGTTATGCAGAAGCACTAATGCACGACCACAGAATTTAAGTAAAGCCAAGGTCAATAGGAATAATGAGGGGAATTCAACATTTGTATGAGTAATAAGACCATAAAATTATGTCTGATGGGAATTTGTGTTTTGTTAAAGAAACATTAAAACAGCATGTTTTTAAAAACCATCCAAGGGTGTTATTAAATACAACTCATAAAGAGAGCTGGTGAGAAATGGAGGAAAGACTAATATACAGAGGGGAAGGGGGGAACTGATCTAATTATCTTCTAACATCTAAACCTGTAGGGAGGTTAGTACAGAGCTCCAGACTCTTCACATCTGCCTGGTCTCCATGTGCTGACCAAAGAGCTGGCACAAGCCACGTGGTCATTTGATACAGCCCCGCAGTGGTTTCAGAGGGCTACAGTCCGGTCAAGGTCACACTTGGCACAACTGGTTCTGGTGGGAAAAAATCCCTACTACCAGACTGGAGAGCTTGAGATTTGGAGTCACTTTGCCAGACAGCAGGATTTGTCACATCTTAATAAATAGAAATTTCAACAAAAGCTCCATGATGTTGTTTTCTGTAACATTTTGGAGAGCTGTTTCATTTGATTTCTTAAACCATCTTAATTCTTGTATTTCATTTGTTCTCTGTGTAAACAGATTGGCAAGACTTGCTGCCTAATGAGGTAGAATCCCTTAATCTTAAATCTCTAGAAGCTTCTACTGTCTGGAAAAAAGGCTTTTGTGAGGAATTGTTTAATTCCTTATTAATTTTTATCACTACTTTATCTTAAATTAAAAATGAAAATGGTCTAAAAATATTTACTTAAGCTTGTTTAATGTAAGTAAATGAGGGATTTTCTTGTAAATTATACTCATAAAAAATGAAAATTTGCAGATTATTTAGTTATCGAGACAAACAATACTGGATACAATTCTGAATATACCTAAATGTGTTTGTTGAGCTGAACACATTAGCTCTACATTAGAATAGCAGCATTTGAACTGAAGAATTACGTACTGCAAAATGTAGCAGTCACTCCAACCAAGCTGAAATTTCACATTAGTAAAAAAGTGAAAAGCTTAAAATAAAGCCAGGCTGTATTTATCTGTCTGCTTTAAAGTGACTTTTGTGCATGCGTTAACAAAGTAGACAGTGCCGTCAGAATAACAATCATGGTGAGTTCTGGGTGTGTGACAGGAAGGAAATATTTTATCTTTTTTTGTCCAATGAAGAAAATAGAAAGATTTGCCCACCCTGATGCTAAAAATACAGAATAATTATCAGCTGAGGCAAGTGCACTTCTAACCTAAGCATACATGAACATGATCTATTTTCAAGACCGCTTTGTTATAATAAACAGATGAATTTTTCCTCAAGTACCGGCTTTAAAGGCAAATGCAAGTGGCTTTCCTGAAGAAGGGAAAACCAGCCCCAGAGAAGCAGAGGAAAAAGGAGTCCAGGCACCTTCAATGCCTTGTTGTACTATTGCTTCCAGAGCAGGACAAGGGCTCTGAAACAGGTGCCAGAGTCTCTCTTGAGATGGTCCCAGGTGATACTGGCCTCACTGACACAGACCTACACCATTTATGGCCTCTGCTCCTTCTGGCCAAGGTTCAACAGGTTTCATAGCATGAAGATACCTTGTGGTATTCACAGAAACATAGAATACAGAATGATTGAGAATGGAAGGAACCTCTAGAGGCCATCCGGTCCAATGCCCCGCGTGAGCAGAGCCATCTAGAGCTGGTTGCCCTGGATCGTGTCCAGATGTGTTTCAAGTATCTGCATGGATGGAGACTCCACAAACTCCCTGGGTAACCTGTTCCAGGGCTCAGTCACCCCCACAGTAAAAAAAGTGTTTCCTGATGTTCAGATGGAGCCTCTGTGCTTCAGTTTGAGCCTGTTGCCCATTAGGATAGTCCATCTGGTATTTTGCTGCTGTGAAGGCTTGAAGTAATCTCAGCTAGTAATAGAAGGTCATTCCTGATCTTTGACACACTGTGGGGCAATAAACAACTTTTCTGATTTCCTGAGCATATGCTAAATCTTCAGAAAACCAAGAGTCATATGACAAATGAGTAAGTATGAAGTCAATGCATATTCAGCTTTTGTATTTTTGGTGAAAAAAGGTCAAATTTGATGCTTTCCTCTTTCTACTTGCATTCTGGTTCAGTTTGTCAGTATGTGTCACTTTTGCTTTCTTCCTTCTCAGGGTACAGCTGTGGTCTTCACCTCTAAGCGTGTAGGTCATCAACATGCAAAAAAACCCCAAACACCAAAATATCTCGAAAAGGAGCATCAGTGAAGGTGGTTAGTGCAGAGTGAAGCTGTTACCCTTAGGGGAACAAACATCAAATCAGATATAGAAATGCAGGGTATCTAACATGCATGAGATGTGCCTTGTGAGAGCTAGGACACAGCATACTGTGCCTAACTGCTCCTTTAATTACACTGTTTTCTATTCTGTCCTACTTACTCCTTCACCATTGCCTACTCCTCCTTCTAAATTTTTCTTTTTGCAGCCCTACTCTCCTCCACTTCCCTCAGACCTCTTTAGTTTCTCAGCTGTTTTATAAAGGGAGATTATTTAGCCATGGAGCTGCTGCTCAACATGAGCAGTTGGGTGAATGGCCTGCAGAAGGCACGTCTAGCACTACTTCTCCTTGTCCGTAAATCCAGTGAGGCTTCAGACTAGAAGTACGTTTTTTGTTCTTTCCCTGCACTGAGGAGAGAAAAGGGTGAGGGTTTGGTGTAGTCGGTCATAGGCGCTGGGGTAGAGCTTAAATCCTGAACCTAATCACAGTTATGCTCAAATCAAAAGGTGGCTCAGATGCAGAATAGAGCTCTGGGCTCAACTTTTTTTAGTATCTTGGCTCTTCTGAAACCTTTCCTCGTTACATCATTCCTCACCATCTATTCCAGTGCCACGGGAAGGAGAACAAGTTACTCTCCCCCAGTGCGAAGGCACTTTTTGATTTGGAGCCATAGGCGGCTAAAGCAGGAACATCAGCAATTATTAAGAAATGAAGGGCTTCCAGAAAGGACGAAATAACTGATTTCCTCCTTGCATGCTCTTTCCAGAATTTCCACAGAAGTCACAATTATTCATTTCTGCCATAAAGAGCTGCACTTCTGAGTAATAGACAATCTTATACAATGACAAATAAAAGCCATTTTCACTGTTTGTTGAACACAAATCAAGTAATTTTTGTCTGAAAAAAGAGGAATGGATAACCCAGGTGAAGAAAATAAAAAGCCAAATAAGCATGTACGTCTTTGAGTTGTTTTGAAGGTAATCACTTCAACACTAAGTTGTTGCTCAGGTTTGGTAAGAAAGGCTCTTTTTAATACACTCTGCCAACTCTCTTAAAAGTTTGGCTTCCCTTCTGAAGAGATGCAGGAGTGCAGGCAAAAGCCGTCTTACTTTGCAACGTTGAGCCCTATTTGTTTTGGATGTGGTGATTAGTGGGCTTGATTTACTAAGCTGGCTTTATTAAAGGGCTGTATGCAGCTATCCCACAGCTGCCTGCAAGGCAGAGAGAGATGGGGATGCGCCAGGGCAGAGAGCGGGACACAGGACCTGTGCAGGTCCTTATTAAGAAAAGGCCTTATTAAGAAACGGGAAAAACAAGGTTCATTTTGCTCCCAACCACTCTCTCAGTCAGAAGATGGAGGTAACCGATGGAAGAGAGCTGCTATAGTCGGGAACCTGCAGATGCTTTCAGTCCTCGTTTTCTCTAGTCCTTCTTCATAGTAGGCAGTTTCACCCAGCACTTTTTGTCCTTTTTATGTAAAAGAACTAAGTAGTTCTGTCCCTGCCCCACCACTGGTTTGTGACATTGCTTGCTAAAGGAAATGTTTTCCTCATCCATTTAATCTCATAAAATATATCCACAATGTATTTATGCAGTATAAGATTACACTTTACTTTCTGGCCCCTCGTCTTCCAAGCAACCATATCTGACCATTTGTTGTATAACCATAAACATGATTTAATTATTTCTGAACGTTTAAATGCATTTTTCCCCTTGGTTTTACATGCATATACAGCTTTTGTTTGAACTGGAACCATTCTACTTACTGCAGTCAAGTGGGGTTGACATCCATATTAGCACAGCTCGTCTCTTTTATGAGTAGGAAAAAAACCCCCAGGATTATGAAAATAAGTGATTTTTTTTCTCTTTTGTTTTAATTTTAAATGCTTTAAATTGAACATATTTGCTTTTGGTTGGTTTGGGAGGAGGAGAGAGACAGAATCTCCTTCTTGACTTCAAATGAATGAGTCTCTCTTCAGTAGGAAAAGCTTAGCTTAACCCCTGGCTTTGAGTTTGAGAGTGCTTTCAAATTTTCCCATGTGAATGATGTAAACCCTTGACTTTCACAGCTGGGCTTCCCTCAGCCCTTCCTGACAGAGTGAGGGGAAGTTTCATGTCAGGTGAAATGCTTAAAGCCCTGGGCTTTGCCTGTCCGTGCCTGTGGTGGGCTCCGTACAGGAGGTGGCTTTGTGGCCGTGGGAGGGCAATGGAGCAGCGTGCCAGACAGATGCAGTTAGTGAACAACAAAGCCAAAGCTTGCTGTCCTGCCATATTCAAACAAACCTCGGGGCCAAGTCTTTCTGAGCACAAAGGCATTGGACTGAGCAGCAAAACGTGAAGTGTTAACCATAGCTGACAGAAACAATATGAAACACTTTGCTTCTCCACTTGTAGTGTATTGACATTATTTTAATTGAGCGTTTTAAAGGAAAACAAGCTGTTGACTCAGGGTAACACTGGTGAAGTGACCCATGGACTTAATCTGAGGTTTATTTTTTTTCCTCTGCTCTTGTCACCAACAATGAGGCATTGACCATTTCTCATGGGTGTCCTGCTGTTCCCAGTAGCAAGTAAGCCTCGGTAACAGGAGTTCCCAGACTACTGCTCCTTGTGGTAACCCCTATTTTCTCCTCTAGCTGGAAATGCATCATCTCCAGGAACTAGATAGCTCATTTGTTATGCTTTTATTGTCCCTGGCCCCTTTCCGCTGGTAGAGCTGTAGGAGTATGTAGACAGAGGTCATCCTGGGGCAGGCTGCAGACCCCAGTCATTCTCTTATGCTTTTGGAAAATAAAATAAAAACGAAACTCCCAAACAAGATATATAGCTGTGCAACAGCAGTCCAAGCAAGACCAGAATCAGTCACCCACTGAAAGAATTGGTTTCTCTTCAGAGAAATTCGCAAGAAAAGATGAACTGAAACAGAGTTCGCAGAAAATCTACATAGACCATACTGAAACCAGACACATTGGCATAACCCAGAAAGCCTTTGGGCAATCAGGTGCCTGTCTCTGCAAGCTCAAAATTCCCCTCCAGCGCGACCAGCAAACACTCGCCTGGGAGGGAGAAGTTAAAAGCCAGAGAATCTGAAATCTGAGCTTCCACAAGAGTTTCTCTGCTTGGTGCTTAGCGTTGCATTTGGGGGATTAAAGTGGCCAGGAGAGGGGATGCTGGGCGGCTGATTGGCTCCCAGCAGCTGCGGTTTTTGCTCGGGTAATCCCGCATGGTATAGCTCAACTAAAACTATCCATTTCTACTCAGCCCATCTTTCCAGAAGCAAGAAGATTTTCTTACTCTGAATAAACACCAAAATAGCATTTTTCCTCATAATTCTTTGTCTGAAGGCTCTAACTGTCATACTGAAAGTATTTCCTTTTACAGCAATGACTATCTCTGCTGGCAGTGGTGCAGACTGGCTCTGTTTTACTTGCCTGTGGCAATTTAATTTTTCAGTAGCTCTTTTCTTTAAAGCATTTACAAATTCAACAGAGGCAAGTAATCCTTGGACATGTGAAGAATACTAAGCATAAACCTTAAGTCATAATTAAAAAGAAATGTAAAAACCTGGGGCTGAAGATTGCTTTGTACTTTTGGATCATGAGCGACACCACGCTATAAATCAGATGCCCTCCCATGAAGGGCAATTCTAAAACATCCACAGATGTCCCACAATTTGAAATTTAATATTGAATTTCTATTTCTTAGGCACAAAACAGAGAATCTGAATAAAACAGATCTGTGCAGATCAGCTACACCCACATGTGACAAATTAGTCGAAACTCATCCTTCTTATAGTATGTATTTAATCATCAGGAAACATAAAATGGTCTTTTCCTCCCTCTTGCTTTCCCATTTCTATTGCTTTCTTCTTCCTGCCTGAATAATGCAACTGTCCTACTTCTTTGTATCAGAGCTCAGTATTGAGCCATCAGTATCAGTGAGTCAGCATCTTTTCCCACAAGATTCAGTACTTGGGATTTTTCAGGGAAACACTGCCAGCTTGTTATGCCTCAACGGGATTTTTTTTGGAAAACACCTTACATTTGGAACATAAAAAAACCCGCCACTGAGCATTATGCAGATGACGGCAAAGGACTCATTATCTCCCCAAAGATACCTCCCCAAGAAGGTAGTAAACTGCACAGGAGGTGGGGAAATTACTCCAAGCCTCCCTCCAGTGTTGGCAAGAGGTTCCCTCCAGGCATTTCTGAATTGAACATTAACTTACTCTGGAGAAAGAGTGAATAGTATCTCCAGGGCTGAATTTGAAACTGAGTGTTGTCCTAGGAAAGAGGAACACAGGTGGCTATTAAAGAGTTGTAGAAATTCTTATTCTTTTTCTTATTCTTATTTTTATTATTGTAATTATTTTAATATACTGTTACTGCCAACTCTGGAAGTATATCTTTATTTCTAAAGTTAACTTTCTATGGGAATTTATATCTCTGGGGCATGCGAGCAAACCTAGGAAATTGCTGATGAAGTACTTTCCATGCTGGATGGGCTTGTAGGTGTTTTAGCCTTAAGCAAGGCTAAGCAGGCAGCAGGGCTGGTGTTTTTTGTGTGTGTGTCAGATTTACTGTTGCTCCAGCAAAACTGAAGCATGTATCTTATAATACCTGCACCGTGGGAGCAATGATGATTCTTTACAGGACTGTATTTTCCTAGCTTAAGGGTTTTCCTAGTCATTACCCTTCATATAACCCAGGCCTTTTGGTTGTCAAAAGTCCTTTTATTCTGCATTCTGTGGGTGTTTGAGTTTGTCCTATACCCTTCAAGATTACACTGGGGGATGTCGCAGTCACCACTCCCTTACTGTGGTGTCAGAGGGAGCAGGGAGATTTGTGTGGGAATAGGGGCAATTTCTGCACTTCCAGAGCAGCTTGTAAATAGAGCATAGCGCGGAGCAGTAGCATGGGATGCTTTGGCGACCTGTTCGCTGCTGATGGAGCCCTTGAACTGATAAAATATTTTTCACAGGCTCAATTATTTGAGGTTTGGGTGGCTATAGGACTAATGCTGCTCCTTGCAGTTTCAGTTTGTGCCTGGCAGGTTTTCTGCGTGGAGCCAGGAGGATGTCGGCATGGCTGGATGGGAGAGGAATGAAAAGCAGTGTAGCAGCAGAGCCGAGGAAGGAATTGCTGTGAACAGCAAGAAAGCAGAAACAGCGGTAGTAGGGCTGTTGTATGATCAGAAGTCTTGTAAGGGAACAAGGACAATGGGACATGAACAGTCAGTTCTGTGTGTGTGTCTCACCCAACGTTGTTCTTTCTGAAATGCCTCTCTTTGTCCATGTAGAAACACTTTACAATTAGTTTAGCTGAAGAGAACCCTAAATTAATGGTAGCTCACATGGAGTTTGAATTCACAGCGCTGTGCAGAAGGGTTTTGATACTTCCTCAGGCAGAACAGCAATTAAATCTCGGGCCTCATTACAGACTCTCCCAGTGCTGCATGCTTAGTCCGTCAGACACGTCCCTGCAGATTGTGCTGATAGGTATTTGATGTGCCACATGATTGCAAGGAGAGATTTTCTTCTTCTTTGTGGAGTTATTCTGAGGTTAATATGCTTGAAATAAAACATATTTTTTTCCCTTCATCTTTGAAAGAAAAAGGGCAAACTTATAGGCCTTTAAAATCCTTCCAGATTTTTGCAGTTGGGCAAAACACAGCATTTGTTTCCCTGCTGCAAGCCCCTAAGTTAGGATATAAGAACTCCTCTGTGTATTGAGTAAAACTTCACAGACTCCATTGAAAAGGATAGGCTCTATGACAAGGAAAGATTAATAAAAATTGAATATGTGGGGAAGTTTCAGGTTTCCTGTCATATTAGGGTTATAAAATTAGCTACAGAAATGACTGTTTACTCTGGCTGATAACTTAATCCACCCCTCCTTGACTGAAAGAAATCTTCCCTGCTTCTGAAGAACCGCTGGCTGCCTAGGTTCTCTGGGATAAAATTTCTGCTTCCTATGTTTTTCTTTTTCATTGACTTCTGCGGAGTCACTCCAGATTTGTGCAGACACAAACCATGGGGGAACAAGGCCCACGGCCTCTGGCAGCACCAGGGGGAGGTGAGCAACGCTGTCCTGGAGATGCAGAGCATTTTGTGGGAGCATGTGTTGCCCCATGCACCCACCAGCCCCATGGCTCAAACCCATCCTTGGGTTGTAGGGATAGAAAGCTGTGTCCTCACCTCACAAGGTCAGTGGCCACAGCCCTCCAGCCCTGGTTTTGGAGGCTGAACCACTTTGCAGGTGGTAAATACCGGCATGGTGGGTAATGTGGGGAGGGACATCTCACAGCCTGTAGATGAGGCTGCTTTCTTCAGAGGCTGGGGAAGAGGAGAGAGAACACTGTGGGTCCTGATCATCAGTTTCTGCCTGAGCAGGCACTTTTTTCTATGCCTGTTTAATGCAAATGCAGTCCCTGCCTGCCTATTTTTCTACTGTTTACTACACACTGGGCTGCTGGCGTGGCCCCGTTCCAGGCTGGAGGCTGGTGTGTCCTGCCCTGCCTCCAGGCTGAGCCAGGGCCCCTTCTCAGCAGCTGATGGGCAGGAGCCCCTGAGGCAGAGGGAGCTCAGCCCTGCAGCCAGGCAAGGGGAGGTGGGCACCAGCAGGTCCAGATGTGGCAGGAAAGTGAAGCAATGGCCTGCAGCCAAAGGGATCCCTTGGATGAATCCCACCGTGAGGGAGAGGCAGGCTACGAGACCATGTTTCACAGAGACATCTCAGCCAGTGATGGGGTGAAGAGGGAAAGACCCAGTTTCAGCACACAGGCCTTTGCAGAAACTTCCTTGGTGGGGCTGAGCATCCTTCTGTTGAGTTTAAAGTGCCCCAAATTGTTGCAGGGTACAGAGAGAGCCTGGGAGCATCACTGGGTCACCAATTCTGCAGCTGTGCATTGAATTGCTTTGGTGCTGCCATCACTTGCCTGGGAGCATCCTCAGTGAAAACAAAATCACTCAAATGCTGCTATGGAGTGTTTGTCATTAGCTGCCACAGAAACTTCTTCTTTTGCGAGTACTTGGATTTTGTGATTTTCTCAAAAGTGAAGGTCTGGTTTTGAGGCAGAAAGTGTAATTTTCCTGCATCGTTCCTCTGGCTTCTTGAGGTTTCAGCATGTCGGTCTTCTTAGACTTTCAAAAACACGTCTCAACAGCAGTAACTACCCTTTCCTCATATCCCTGTGCTCGGTCCCAACCCACGCGGCGTAAAACCAAGCTGCTCTTCTCTACCTCCCGGAGACGGGAATAGCTTGGTTTCCCGCCGGCTTCACTGGCCTGCCAGCCACTCTCGGCTTATTTTGTTGCAATCCAAAAAACACACCCTTCTTCAAGCATTGACACATCTCCCGAGTGTGGACACCCTTCCCGAAAACATGGGTCTGTGTTAGTCTTCCTTAATTCCGGCCAGGAGAGAGAGGCTCCTGCAAGCCTGCTGGTATTTAGACACCTCGATCTTTGACGTCTTTCCCTTTTAAAGAATGCAAAGACTTGATCCGTCTCTTATTGATGCTGAGTTTCCATTGCATTACGTGGGACTAATAATCCTTTAGGATGTATCATTTTACTCATCTTCAGTGCCACAGGCAGAGCTGAAGCACAACACAAACACTAAACCATTGATAGCATCAAGAGACAGAAATCTTGGTTTGGGTGCTGGTGAAGTACTGCACACCCAGACTGATGCATGCCCTACTTGCCAGAAAGTTTATTTATTTATTTTAAAGTGGATTAAGACTGTCTTTCTTAGATAAAGAAAAAAGGAGAAAAATATCCTCCAGAAAGTTCTGTCTTCACCGTTATTGAACCACGCCCTGTCCTCTTCATATAAGAAATATTGCCAAAGCCACAATCTCTCATCATGTGGTTCCTTTTAAATAACCTCCTAGGTACTAAAGGTCAGGATGATTTAAAAAAAATAACCTGGTAGTATGAAAGAACTTTTTTTAAATGCAAAAGGACAAACAGAGGAATCCTACGCAAACTTGCCATAAATACAAGGGATGAGGATGATGATGAGTGGAATAAACTACGTTCACATTGTGTTCACCTGCTTTGTCTCAGGTTTTGTTCAGTTCAAAACGCTAATATAGAAATAGAATTACTCAATTCATTGCAATTCTGAGTCCATTCTTATGGCTCTTACCCATAGATTCGTCCTTCAACTCCACCAGGAATAGTCACTTACACAATGACTACAGCCTTAGCTTTGTAGGTATTTTTATCTCTCCTCAGTACTGAACTTATTGCCAATATTTGCTCCATCATCTAATTAAGGTGAAAGAAGAAAAATGTAAAACTTTTTTTTGTTATTTTTTGTGCAGTTTTTTGCTGCCACAGTTTTTAATTATGGAGACACATTTTTGAATCACTTTGAAGGCGATTCACAAGCAAACTAGGTAACTCTGCCATGGAGGTGTCACTGTTGACCCATACCAGGATGGGCAGGATGGATGTTAAGAGGGCGATGAAGGGTTCGCTTGAATTGAATTCATGACCACAACCTGTCGAAGCCCCTGGTACAAGTTGTGTTCAGGGGGTTGTGTTCAGGGGGTACACTGTGTGTGAGGGTGAGCGTGTGCAAGTGCACGTGTGTGTCCATGGTGTTTGTTTACAGACACGTGTGCATTCCTAATGGCAACAGTCATTACTCAGCTCTCTAAAATTTTAAAACTGTCTAATAAACTGGCTTTATTTTTAAAATGTTCAGACTCTAGTAGACTATACTATTGATTGGTAATTCCACTCTGAGAACATCCATGAGTCACAGTCAGGGACCAGGAATCTATTGTGCTTGGTGATGTGCACAGCGTAAAAAAAATAAGATTATTAAAGAGCTTAATATCTACTTTCTGCTTTAATTTCCTTCCTACTCCAAAAAATGGTGTATTTTCTGAGACCCAAGAGACTGCCTTGCTGGAGAACAAGTGCATATAAAAAAAGATCTAAAATATGTGGTAGAAGATTTTAAAATTGTAAGATTCTGCTTTAAATCCATGGCATTTTTTAATAACTGAGGGTTGTTTCCACTCTTTGAGACAGACAATAACTGAAGAACCTGACTTAAAGCCCATGTCACCATCTCCCTCAAATTACTCCTCAAACCGCTTTTCCTTTTTCACAGCAAAGGAGAAGCCGACAGGACGGGACAGGCAAACTCCATCTCGGGGGCAGCGGAGGCTCCCCGTTCCTCTCCTTTCCACCCCAAGGCAGGGCTGCCCTCCTCAGTAGCCATGGGCTGGCAAAACATTTGCCTTCCCCTGCACTGGTCCAGAGCCAGGCTGGGAGGAGGGCAGGCATGGGTGCCCCCGGCTCAGCATCCTTGTCCGTACCACCCTCGAAGCCCAGCTCTAGCTGGTTTTCCCCAGCCCTCGCACCTCCCTCCTACCCCCCACCGTGGCATTTCCTCCGGACATGGGGACCCCTCTCCCATGTCCCACCTGCTGCCTGCCGCGCACCTCCTCTTTCCTCCTGCAGCCTTCCCTGAAAAACAAACTGCCACCCCCAAGCCCACATTTTTTCCAAGCAACCCTCCCACTTTCTGTTTTTCTCACCTTCTCCCTCATTATCCCGGGTCTTGCTTTTGTTTTTCTTGGCTATTTCGGGCTGGAGGCTCTTTGGGGAAGGGAATACAGTTTAAGTGTTGCCTGCTCAGGATGTGAAGTGTTTGATTGCTGCCAGCTGACCGAAGTTGAATTGATAAATGAGGCATAAACTGGCTGAGAAGTGTCTACCTGAGCATGGGCACCTGGTTAGCAGAATCAACTTTAAAAGGTGTAATGCATTAAACAGGTGTAACTTCACATTTAAGGGGAAAAAAAAATAATTAAACCCCTCTATTTTAAAAGGCACAGTAATAGCTAAAGTTTCCCGGGAAATCTAGTCAAAGCTAAACTCTACTGGAATGAAGAATAGCACGTTCATATGGTAGCTACAGAATAAACCACAGTTTGTTGCTCTGAGTATATTTTATTCTGTAGCTACTGCCTTCTTCAGTATTCATGAAGGACCTCAGAACATTTAATGTTATTTATAAAGAGTTACATATAATTAGTCGGAGTTTGGAAGTATGTATGTACAAACTAAAACCAGTACCATGTGCTAAGACGCAACTGTACTTTTCTCTGGCCTATCCCTCTGTTAAAGTGATTCCACTAATACATTTCTAACTGTATTACTGCTTGGTATTATATATATGTTGCCAATTGCTAAACTGTTGTATTAAACAGAGCTAACGTAGAAAGGAGTAGGATGGAAATGTTTATAAGAGGTGGGTGGGATCCTCTTCATTTCACTGCCAGATGATTATTCTCATTTTAATACCTACAACACACACGGCTGGTAGAGTCAGGAGAACATCTGGTCTGTATTTTGCAAATCTGAGACTCTGTTTTATCCTCTTTTAATTATATGTACAGTCAGTTTCTGTTGTAAAAGTACATACATTGTTTCAAATGAATCAACACAGAAACAGGAATTTTGTGTGTGTGTTCTGCACTTTTTCTCAGCTATGCTGATAAATAATATGCTAATATACAGAAAGTGAAGTATAAAAGGGAGTTTATTTCTTTTGATACAACAATTGATGTGAGAATTCAGTAAGAAATGAAACCCAAGTGTTTTAAAACACTATGTCTTATTTGTACTCTCTGTAAGGAGAACATTTCTGATGAGCACCTATCGTATCTACCAGGGATCTCTTTCTCATTCTTTGCTTAAGATCCTCTCATCTGTCATAGAGGAATATTTGCCATACAAGGTTAAATGCTGAAGGCCTTTTCTTGCTTTACACAAGGGAAAGGAATATGTTGACTACTCAAGCTTTGTTGACATGGTTTAAAGAAAAGAAAGAATGCAGCCACTGAAGCCTTTGGCTTGCACTGTGAGTGATGTCTCATCCTTAAGATTATGTGGGCTTTTGATAACTGCAAGAAGACGGGCTCCCCCAAAAAAGGAAACAGGGACACGCCCTGTTTCCTTTTTTGGTGGAGCCCATCTTCTTGCAGGTGTCTCATTCTGCAGCCGAGGGCAATGGTAAATGATTCGTTTTTTTTTTTTAATGTGACCTCTCCATGCTCCCTTCCTTTAAACATAGTGGCGACATGTGAGGCTTTCCAAGCCCGTCAGGGCCATGCATCATCTTTCTTCCATGAAATTACAAGCTGTGGTTAGGGCAAAGGTTGTGAGCTCTCCAAGAATGACATCGGGCCAAGGGTGATGCTGGGCCAAATGTGTCTGTGGAGCTGTAATCTGTCCCATCGCAACCGCCTGGGCCCTCTCAGCTAGAACCTTTAATGCTTTATACCTTCTTTTACACCTGTGCAGTGATCTTGAGGATCTAGCGCTCGTCAATATTTACTTGGCTCACATATTAACTACTAGACCAGACAGGGAGTAGCAGAGAGCCAAGCCCAAGATAAGACACGAAATCCACGTGGATTCTCTTTGTTATTAGTTTCCGCTTCAGAGTGAAGAGTAAAACACCAGTCGGAAAGTAAACCGAAAAATTTAATTATTTTATAAAATAAGATTATGAAATTCTATACAAAAATCCAGCTTCTTAAATATGGTACATTCACTTCCTCACAGAATATTTAAATATTCAGGTCACTTTTGCTGTATTTTTACTGTATTTGAGTTAAAATCATTGGATAAATTAAAACAACCCTACCAAAAGATACCACAACTTATACAAATAAAACTAAGCATTAATATCTCTTAAATACAAAATGTAAAGAAATTAATAACTCTTAGAGCATGCTACAAAAATCTGCCAGAAAAATATATGGGATCATTTTTGTTTAACTAGAAAATATACAGTGTGCTTTTCATTTCTCTTCCTAAAATTCAGTCTCATACAATTTCCATTTAACTTAATAAATATGTACAAAAAAAAATGTTTATTCCTCGAAGAATATAAATAGCAAATACTGTAGTAGAGCCTGGTCCGGCATTCTCATCTAGTGACTATAGTGGGGCTTTTCAACTCTGAATGTGCAAAAATGCAGAATCAGGCTCTTAGTGTTATCAACAGGATAATAGCTTTTACAGAAGTGATTTTGTTTCAAAAAAAAACCTCCAAAAAAACACTGCAAAAGACTTAGAGCTATTCCAGTCAGGAATTTCTATAAATAGTAAGATGTA
>NW_009700796.1:37640-67870 GCF_000703405.1 Apaloderma vittatum | reverse complement strand
CAATGTTCCAGTTTAATTACTGCTGGCAGTAATTAGGGAAAAATAGTCAGTGGAAAATGAAAAATATCTTGAATTAGACACATCTTACTTTCACTGATTTAACTTGGTTACCTATCATTTCTAAAAAGAGTTTCTGGTATAATCTATACATCGTAAATCTGTGAAGAAACTTAATCACCTTCTTCAGACTTTGGATGGTTCGTTTTGGGAAGTGGTATGTTTTCAAGTGCTTCAGTCCATACATTAAACCTTTAATGGTGTCTTGGTCGCTGTTCTTTATTCTCCAGAGATTGAGAAGCTTCAGAACTTGCTCTGTAGGCTGACATAGCTTCATTGTGCGCTCGATATCTTCTTTTCCCACTTTCTTGCCTGGCAAGCTCGCCATCAGCGTGTTGAGATGTTCAAAGGTGAGGTTCAGGTGGCCAATATGCTTTAAGACACTGTTTTCACAGAGGTCGATATCTATGGAAAGCGAAAAATAAAGAGAGGTAAGTATGATGTGTTACAACTTTATCACGGCCTGCAAAAAATATTACAAAATTTCAAGGTGAAATTATTTTTTTTTTACTCTAGTTCAAATAATTCTCTCCGCAATGTGTTTTTTTAAGGCTGCATGTACGGAAAGTGCTTAAGAATTTAATTAACTTTGCAAATACAATCTCAAATTACAAACAAACTTCATAGCAAGTATTTATTCCTGTACACTTGTGTCATCTATCTTGTAAAATATTTTGTGTTTGTGACAGGACTCCTAATATTTGGTTCCAGTGAATGAAGATTTTGCTCTTCTACTTAAGAAATGTATAGGCAAGCTTTGCTAAAATAGCCACTTTGCTTTTTGAAGTATTCTAGACACTTCATGCTCTGATGTAAGCATACATACTGAAAAGGAGAGGCAGGGAAAAAAACAACCCACATTTCTGTAGCATTTTTCAAATACATTCTGAGTGGACAAAAGGTTGTTTGAATGAAGCGGTTGTTGATAGTGGCTTACCTGAAAAGAGTTGGCCTGACTCTCCTAAAAACCATAGTGTTAA
Organism: Apaloderma vittatum; assembly: GCF_000703405.1. Classification (NCBI taxonomy): domain Eukaryota; kingdom Metazoa; phylum Chordata; class Aves; order Trogoniformes; family Trogonidae; genus Apaloderma; species Apaloderma vittatum. Next base: position 66,833 of record NW_009700796.1, on the reverse strand, counting down.
CATTGCAGCCCTATTTCACCCTTGACACCTGTCTTGGCAGATTCAGCAAACGAAGCAGTGAGCTGGCATGACCAATAGCCTGTCTGTGAATTCCTCCCTCCCATGTGCCCCCGTTCTGTGAAGAGGTGTCCTAGCCCGAGCTGTGAATCTCCACTTCAGAGAAAACAAATTGCACTCTCGGCTGCAGGCATCCAGCTCCCTCTAACCTCAACAGCGACTGCTCAGATGTAACGCTGGGAAACATTTGATCTAAATTCTTCATACACTGTGCATTCTCAAAAGGAGATCTTGGCTGTGACACCACACACGCTCCCAAGGGGGCTAAAAGTCTGGGGAGAATTCAGGCCTCGACTGATGAGCAGAAGCTGAATTCTCTTCCTGCTTCCCCTCGACTTCCCTGTGCTTACTGCATCGATAAACCTCAGTCAAGTCCTGCAAGTCCTCCTCACAACATAACACATCACCAGGAGGTATTTGATCCCAAGCCATTTTTACAATGCTATTTAGAAGGCTGCTTTTAGTACACAAGGCATCAAAATAAGGTACCTTGAATAATCTTCTTGACCATATCCTGTTCTTTGTTTTGCTGCTTCCATAATTTCAAAAGCTGGAAGGTCTGCTCTTGAGAACTGTGCCTTTGTTTAATCCTTTCGATATTTTCTGTGCTAACCTTTGTCCCAGGCAAACTGTCTGCTAGTATGTTCAGCCAGTTAGGCGTGAGCTGAGTAGGAACAGCAAACCTGAACAAAGCCTCCTCGCACAGGGTTACATCTGAAATGAGAAAGAGAAAAACCATATGTCAGTTGTTCTGATCTGTTACCCTGCTCGTCTCAGAAAAAAAGAGCAAGCATCAAGGATGATAAGAAAAAACGTTTAAAGAAGAAACTAAGAAGTGGTCCTTATAGTGCTGTTGCTCTCTCCCCTTGAGTTCCATTTGCTCTGACCTACAATAATAAAAACTCTGCTACAGCCATCACCATAGCACGCAAATGGCTAATGGGCTAGATATTTTTATCATAAATGCCAACACATTCATTTTAACTACAACTAAAGGTCTGTTTTCAGAGCACTCTTTCTTAATACGATACACACCTATTCCGCATTTTTGAACTGTCGTATCTGTATTTTCCTGACAGACGTTGTCACGAACTGCATTTCCCTTCAACGCTGTTTTGAAACCCAGTGCACTACAGTTCGTGTGCTTTAGACAGGCTGCTTTGGATGATGTTTCATTTGAGAAAAATCCTTCTGGACATCTCTTACACACAGTGTCACTCTCAGGGGTACCTGTGGAAACAGGAAAACAATGCATCCTATTACATATAACCTCAACTGTGAAAAAAATACACAAGAATACAAAAAGAAAATAAAATATTCCTCTCCAAATTGTTATGCTTCTGCTTTTCACATTTCTGATCTATGAAGGAATCACATTTTTTTTTAAAAAAAATTTTTAAAACTAAAAAATATTTTCTAAGAGAATGACGTTCCTGCTGGAGCGGTAGACTAAATAGTACTCATAAACACTTGTTATCAACTTTAAAATAAATAACAAGTGATTAAATCAGTAATTTAGAAAGGTATAACCTTTAAATCAGTAATTACTTGAGGCTATTCAGACATTACATGATGTCTGACCTTCATCTAACTGTACAAATATTCTGTAAAATAATTAAATGGCACAAGAAATTGCTCCAAATTGTACTATCTGCCTAGAACCTTACTCAAAAGAGTTACTTTAGTTCTAGCTAAAAATACAACTCAACTAAATATCTACCAAAGACCCTCTTAAAGGTACTTCCCTGCTCAAAATCATACAGGAAAAGAGAATTTCAGTAACATTTTCAAACTTTTTTCTGGGCTTGAATGAAATACTATTAAAAGCAAATAAAGTAGATCATCCAACATAGCAAAAATATTTTATATAGCTATGTTTATTGTGCTTGGTGTTTTACAAGGCATAATTTTACTTCAGAGTCAAATCTATGACATAACACCAGAATGACAATATACGGTTCTATCACATTGGCAAAGAGGAAGAAAATTAATGCTTGAAATCTGAAACAATGCAGTCTAACCACCAGTGGCAGGAAAGTAACAGCACCAATAAATGCAGTATATTCACTCTCAATTCATCTTTATTCAGCCAGCATATAAGCAAGTGCCTAAAGTCTAACGTCTACTAGTGCAATAATAAACATGAACTTAAGCACATGCTTAATTTTTTTGAAAATAATGGAAACTATATTTGAATAAGAAAATGCCTCCATCTAGTGTATTATGGAAGTATTTACATGAATGCCTATTTTATGTGGATGCTTACTTTAATGTTAGCTTTTAAGCAACTTTTATTTACTTAGGGCATTTCCTCAGAGAGACAGAGCACGAATCTCAAGTCCTCAGCCATCTGCGAAATAAAGAATCATTCTTGCACACATCTGACCTAGCACTCCTTGTATGAGGCAACAGGTGAAAACAAAGGAGAATTTTTTGGTCGTTGTGCACCTGAAAAATCAGAGACCCTGGATTCTGTCCTCTGAACCCCTCTGCTTTCTGCAGCCAGCGCCCAACCTGCAGCAGCAGTGTCTGCCGTCGCGTTTGATCGCACAGCGCGCGATCGCACAGTGGCTCTGGGCTGCACGAAACTCCAGCCAACACCTGCACCTGAGCAGGCAGCAATTAGCTCTTTTGAGACAGCTGAATTTTTAGCAATTTTTCCTTCTGCGGACACACCGATGTTGTGCGCTGGCAGCGAGGAAGGGGAAGAAAGGAGGGTCCCTGCAAACAGTGCGTCATCTTGCTCTGAGCTCTCTGCACAACCTTTGCGGCACAAGAGGGAAATAAACTGGGTAATCCATCAGCGTCTCAGGGCTGTGCATAAAGCCACCTCCCAGCTTCGCCAGCTTTTTCTTTGCCGCTTATCTGGCCGCTCTTGCTCAGGGCACGAACTGCCAAAGCCTGGTCGCCTTTCCGCCGCTCCCTCTGATCCGCCTGGAATCCCCCCTTCTCCTGGGAAAAAAGGGCAACCACCGCCAGAGAGATGGTGCTGCCCGCTGTGTTGCTGCAAAAAACTCTGCCGTGTATAAGGCAGAAAGGAATAAAACCTTAATCGGCACTTGCAGAAGGGGATTACCAACGTAAAGGGATCTGCCCAAGGTCATCATGAGGGACAGGCAGCAGGCAAATGGATGTCTAATGCTTTAAGCTTTGGATGAGACACTGGACCACACCGTCTCCCTGTGTGGCAGTGGAAACATATTTTTCCACACTTAGGTTTTATTTCACCTGAATTTACATCGTTCTAAAGTTCAAGGCTATCATATGGCAGAAAATGGGAACACAGTGTGGTCCATGGTTATTAAATTCTTAGTCGATGCCTCACCTCAAAAACTGACTGTTGACACAGGGGGACGCAATTATTTTTACAATGTTTTCATTCCTTGTTTGAGGTTGGCTTGGGTTTAGCCGGTTCGTTCTGATGGTCTTTTGGAAACCAACTTTCCAATAAATTACACTTTTCAACGATTTATCTTCTTCCAAAGTGTGTTTCATTCTGAACTGAGGGATTCGACTGCCACAGTTTGACTGTGCTTGCAGGGATGTAGCAGGCTGGTTGCTCAGACAATTTATACTTCTTTGTTCATCTCCCAAATGGTCTTTTGAGAACTTTGTTTCGGGCCCCTTTTGACTTGCTGCTGAGGTACAGTGGAAACTCATTAACCCAGGCCCCTGGGTATAACAATTTAGGTTAATGAAGGTTTATAATATGGAAACACAGTAGCTGCCAGTGGAAATGCCTAAGTGGCAAGGGCATCAGGGTAATGCCTGGTTGAACCAATTACTCAGGGACTAGTAAGCAGATGCAGCAGTGACATTACTCCTTACATCAAAGTTGTTCTCCAGCAAAGAAAGGACTCCCAACCTGTTACTCAGCATAACTCTAAAATGTACAGGCCAGCCCTAATGTTTGTCCCAGTATATATGGAATTCCTAGAAAAGTAATTGTGTAGTCTGCACATTGGTTGCCTACGGGTTCCTATCTGAGACACTTTGATTTTCTGTATTCCCATCCTCGGTTCTCTTCTCAGGGCAGTTATCAATCTCCGGTACAATGACAGTTTACAATTCTTTCAGGCTGTTTTAAATACCACAGCTAAACTGGGCCATGACATTTGCCAAATGATAAATGGCATATTTTGTTTTGAGAGAAGAACTTATTATTAGTTTAACAATTTGTGTTGTCTTAAATGAAGAATATACTCCACTGAAAAGCACCGCTTCCCTCTGTATCCCCACCAGACATATAGCACAATGCGAGCCTGCTTGACAAAGAAATGGTTGTTTGTTTGAAAATAGTAGCAGTTTCCCTAAGAGTTCCACTTAGGATGCTGATAATTAATTATTACCATGTATTGCCATGATGCTAGAATTATATTAATATTGTTATAATTACACACTTGGTGTCAAACACGTAGTGGTCGTGGTGTTTGTCAAGATATACTGTTGCCTGAAACAGCAGATTTCAAAATGAAAAACACTATTATTTATCACACACACAAATACTACATTCCAGATAATGTTCCTTTAAAAGAGGCAATCCATCACGTTTCTCATTAGAGTGCAATTTGCTACATTTGCCACTGCCATTAAGATATATATTACAGTAGAAGCAGGATATTCCACTGAGAAATGTTTCTTCTGGCTACCATCCAAATGATGCAGACTAAGAACAGGTTCAATTGGCTTTACAATTTACCATCCCGTAATTTCGTCTGGACGAATCCCTAATCTCGTAATTCTATGACTCTATGATTCTATGAGCTGCCACGAGCCGCCGCCGTGCGGCAGAGCTCTAATTAAGCCCACGTGCACTGATGGGCGGTACATACCTGGCTGCGCGACGCCAAAGCCGGGAGGACACTCCGTGTGCTTTAAACAGAACTCGAGCTCCAGGTACCTGCCTTCAACACACTCGCAGACGCGGTTCTGCGTGCTGGTGCACTCCTGCTTGACGTACTGCAGCTCCTTGCAAACGGCACTGCAGTACTGGCACTCGTCGTGGCTGTTCCACTCCTCAGCGTAGTACTCATCCGGACACGGGGCGCACCGCGTCGGGCTGGTGGCTGTACAGTGCTGCTGGACGTAGGTCCCGGGAGGGCACTGGTCACACAGCAGCTGACGAGATGTCACTGGGTCATAATGGGGATACTTAGGGGGAGAGTCGGCCTGGATGGTCCACTGAATGGAAATGTCCAAGAGCTAGCGACAAGGAAAAGAAAACATCGCTTGGTTTAGTTCTAGCACCATTTTGCTTGAGTTTTAGCACCGTTTTGCTTTAGTTTTAGCACCGTGGTCACAAGGAAATGGACATTTTAATGAGCCTATGAATCTAAGTAATAGTATCACTACCTTCAAAAAAAGTTTATGTTAGAAAATTATAAAATATTAGCCAGCTTCTGGACTCTCCCATGTCTACCTTAGAATGGGAAAATTTTAGGATCTTATCCAGCAAGTCTTTCTGATGTAAGTACTTCCCTGTTCTTCCAGAGATGTAGATCCTATTCTTCTGCCATTTACACTCTTTTAATATCACTGGGCAATGACCTTTTAACGTGTGGCACCAGAGAACTTGGCTTACTAGTTTCAGTGACAACAGGCTCAATGCACGGCGAAGTGGGGACAATGTGCTCCTGCATTTTCAAGTATTAAGTACTTCAGATGCAAAAGAAATGGTACTTGAGCACACAGATCTGACCAGTGTGCTACAACACTATCACCGATACCTTTGAAGGCCATTCCTTACAGTATTTCTTTTTACCTGCAGTGAATGGCTAGAACAACACAGGTTACTTTTTCATGCCTTCTACGCACTGAAATGCAGCAGTTCTGGGGATAAAACGTGGCAGCTACTTCAAGTATGAAAATGGAGTTTCAGGCAGAGGTTAAGATTGACGCAGTTTATGAAAGACTTAATCACACAAGTTGGAAGAAGCCAGGTTAATGCTTTCACTACCTATCTAAGGCCACAGGCTTATAGCTGTCCTGAGGACCTTGTTCAGTGCCGGCACAAGTCATGACCACAATGCTCCTTCTGCCCTCTGCTCCAGCCTGCTTTGCTGGTACGATCTTTGGGTCCTGCTCTTCTGCAGAGACAACCTCTGTGTCACATCATTTTGGTCTTGTAACTGAAAATTTAGTTCCATGATTCCACCAGTCTATTTAAAAACTAACTCTTGGGATTACTCCCCATGTACTGACCCAAGCCCCACAGGATCCACCGGCAGCTCACTCTCTCCACGGAGAACCCAGCTCTGTCCCAGCACTGTATCACCAACAAGCCACTTTTACAACTTGCACATTTTATAAAGATGAAGTAAACTGTCTCTGAATTAAATTTTTTTTTTTTATTTCTATATATCCATTCAAACTATAGATCCAATTGACTTGTCTTTGTTGCTATTTTAATCCGAGTCAGCTAATACGCAGTTGCCACTTCAATTGCAAGAAGGTATTTTCCTCTTTTCCAATGCAGATGTCCCCAAAGCGTGAGTGGAATTAACTCTTTTTATCAGACTCTGTATTTCCTCAAGAGGCTTCGCCTAAGGGCCTCACTTTTGCCACAGCATGGCACTTCTTAAGTGATAGTCTTATTAAGGTTGGAAAGCACAATTTAATCGCTCATCTGCATTAGCACAAGTCACAGCGTTTGTACTGAGTAATATTAGGTGCCTAAATTAGGAACTCTTACTCCTTAAGAAAATATTTTTAAGTGCTTTCTCCTGTTGCCTGTCTACGAATCCACTTTTTACACAGCTATACTTAGAGAGGCTGAAGAAGGAAATGCAGATAGTATGGATATTCCCCCCCAGCCTCTTCTAGTTACTGTTGACTACACCCTGTAAATTGTGCGATCTGCGATTTCCACAGGTGGAGATCTCACTTGTTCTTGTGGTCTCAGTGCACAATCTCTCCCACTGTGAGAAAGTCTTTATTCATCACTGAGGTTTAATGTACCACTTCATTCTTCTTAAATGACTGGATCTGTTTCATGTGATCTATTTAACAAGAGGGTGCAGCACATTTTTTACTAGTGAATGGCCTGCCATTGATGAAAAATGCACCCACCCTTGGTAAATCTACAGCTATTACTCTAGTAATAACAAGTCCTGGTAATTCCGTTAATTGTTGATGTGAGCAGTCAGGTTTTCTTCTACATTTTTTATTCAGTAATAGATAGTTCATCCCAGAGTCCAAGACTTGCATGGACACACACATTCCCCCCGCAGAACATAACAGTCTGCAACACGCAGCACAGATGCTGCGAAGCTGAATCAACCCACATTTCACGCAGATGTCTGTGGAAACCCAAGACAATACCCAGTGCAAATGAAAATCTGACACTATGAAAATTATTAGGGACAGCAACCAGACGTGTGGGCAGCATGTCCTTGCCCAAGAACGCGTTTTCCTGCTCTGCAATGCCCAGCTTACGATAAATCCCAAGAATCTGCTCCTCTAGGTCTTGCCTCTGCCCTTGGTGACACATTTTCAGGTGCTGAATGGATCAATTCATGATGGCTCAACTCCCCTCTACAACATACAGAAGCAAGAACAACTAGATTGTCTCTCTTCTCCTTACTTTGGCCATTTACATTGGAAATTGTATGCGAGGCAAGTAAAGGGTTTTGCTGCAGGGAATAATTCAGCATTAAAAATAATTCCAATTCAATAATCAGGGTATGAAAACATGGAGACACTTGCTCACTGAAGAACTTACAGCTATGTGAAGCAAGCCAATAAAAATTAAAAACAATTCAGCACAATGTGAGAGGAATTTATTTTAAAATTTCAGCAAAAAAATACTTGAACAGTATGTGTGTGAGACCATGCAAAGTTTTGCCTTTGGAAGTATCAATCGTAGAATCATAGAATCATAGAATCATAGAATGGCCTAGGCTGGAAGGGACCTTTAGAGATCATCTAATCCAACCTCCCTGTCACAGGCAGGGACGCCTCTCAACTAGATCAGGCTACTCAAGGCTCCGTCCAACTTGGCCTTGAACACCTCCAGGGAAGGGGCAGCCACAACATCTCTGGGCAATTTATTCCAAAGTCTTGCTGCCCTCGTACTGAAGAATTTCTTCCTAAGGTCCAATCAATAGCTATGAACTATTAACAGCAACCAGAATACTATTAATCAAAATGAGCAAAACCAATAACCACAATAACAGGATTAATAAATTAGCATCACTAAAAAAGCAAGCAGGTTTTGCATTTGATTTTTTCTTCGTGTTTTTAAAAGAAAAGCACATCACACCCATCTTCCCTTCTTGCCCAGAAAAACACATGATGTAGCTGCATTAACCCATCCATCAGTGGCTGAGCCATATGTATGCAAGACCCAACTCTTCTATTTATGACATAAGATTCTTCTGCCAAACTAAAGCTAGAAGTGCAATCGATATCTCAGTATTTTACCAGAACATTTTGTACATCATTTTCAACATAGAGCTAGATTATCATTACTATTACTGTTTGACTACTATGATCCTATCAGTACAGTGAGCTCTGCAAGTCATTGCCACAGGACGTTGTAAATGGCTGAATTCAAAATGCTACTTGATGAAGTAATGGAGGAAAATAATAAAAGCCTATTAAACATTACCTTTTGATCAGGAAATCCAAGCCCACAAATTGTTTGAGTCTGGAGGAGTGTTTTGGAAAAATATCACTGTTCTTTTTCTTCCATCTCCTCTATGCATCAGCTATCAATCCCTGCCATAGATAGCATATGGGGGTTGTAGGGCATTTTTTTCTGGATTTTCTTTTTCTTAGACCCAGTATAGCCATTAGTATCTTGTTAAGTACATTTCTAGACTCCAATCCCCAATACCACACTTCTTAAGGCTACTACAGATCCCTTAGTAACAGATCTGCAAGACTGTTTTCTGTGCAGACTGAAAACACCTAGCATATGTGAGTATTCTGAATATTAATATGCCACCTGGAAATACGAAGTTATCCTTGAACCTACTTCAAGTGCCAAAGTAAAAGCAGTCTATTTTTCAGAAGTTTTGCAAAAACACAGGAAGAATGGTGTAAAATGATTAAGTATCATTTCTCCTAGTTTTACTGCAGCAGCTTGCACAAACAGAATGAAAAGACTCGTCTCCCAGCTCATAGAATAAGCTAGAGGGGAACATCCCTAAATTGTCCACTATCCTGACCTAAGACATGCTGAATTTGTGCTTTCATTAACAAGTTGGATATGACCTGTTACAGCAGATCTGCAGAGAAAAACAGATGGTGCTGAGCACCTGACATTCACATTATGCATGATTCAGATGGGATATTCTGGACTAACTTCAGTCTGTTCTCGTGGACTAAGCATGAGTTAGTTGCTACAGGGCATCTGGTGCGTCTCTGGAGTCCATCTCTGGATTTACTTTCATCCATCCAGTTTACTTCTGTAAATCCACTTTGTGCACTCCAGGTCTGCTCTGATGTGCAAACTAAAATACAGTAAATAAGGACGATCAGAAGAGGCCCTTCAAAAGCATGTCCCAAATCAAACTAAAATGATAATTAAATGTCATTCTTGACAATTGTCTTCCTAAATTATGCTATCATCAAGTTGGTAGCAGATTCTTAGCCACAAAAAAGATTGACTTGAAATCCCTTACTTAGAGGTGGGCTATGTATTGAACATCTGAATCTCTGCTGCAAGAAACAGCTTTATTTGAGCACATGAAAATGCCACAATGAGAACTTACCAATTCTGAAAGTAAGTCTTCCTCAAAGCTTCACAGAAAGCAAGATTTCTCCTAAAATCATGCTGGCACTGGCCTGTTTTGCTCTTGCTGGAGAAGGCATGTTCCAGTTTGAAAGCCTCCTTTCACTAGAAGTCTGGTTTCAGTTTATCAGAATCAGAAGTCGGGACAATGGGCATGTTCACCCTTTAACCCTTAAAGAAACCAAGGCTGGAGTCTATCAGTGCTATGCTTAGCCAAAGTCATGGATTTGTCATTCAGAAAATTGCATAAAATTTTCTTCATCCTTGTTTAGGAAAGGTTAATTGAGCCTGGAAGAGGCACTGAGGAAGTTTAGGAGGAAATGGAGACCTTCATCGTGAAGAAGATCTTGACTCGTTCAATAGCTTGGCGAGTCAAAACAGTGCCTGTAGATTCAGTACAGACAGACAGTGAACACATGGAGAGAGAAGAACATTCTCCATAGAAGGATAATGCTGGTAAATGAAAAGGGGATTCTCTTGACAGAGGAAGTTTCAGAACAGTCTTTTGCTGAGAAACTTGGGCAAGAAACCCAAGTAGTTTAAATATAACTCTCAATGCATTTTTGAAAGCATATATGCCATTTGTTTTCCCGGAAGAGCTGGGAAATGGACTGAAAAGATCTAGGCATTTTCTTTCAATTTAAAACCCTAAACAAACTCTATATCCCAACACCGACTGAAGCCAGATACTCAACATCTTGTTCATCTCAACACATTAACTGTTAGTCTAATTCAAATGCACTCAATTGCAAATGTTTTTTCCTAAGGGTAGTGAAATGCAAGACTCAATTTAAAAAAAAGATACCAAAAGTTGGGGGTTTTTGTTCTGAGAGTATGAGATGCGATCGGTTACGAAATAATTATAAGAAAACAAAACCAAAACAAAATCTAGTATCATTAGCTATCAACTTATGGGGTGAAGTTCAGTTCTAGTGTCACGGGCTCAGTTCTGAAAGGACTGAAAAACTCAGTCCTCATTTGCCTCCCTGGGCCAAATCCTGGGTACGTCCCAGGATGGCTATCTCTGGATGAGGAATCAAGATGAACTGTAAATACTGAAATACAAGTCTAGTGTAAGTCCACGTCATGCAAGTAAATACTGAGAACATATTCAAAATGAGTTACTCAAGGTTAAAAAGCAATTCTTAGATTGTGTCACTCAACACATTAGGCCTGAAGCTATATTTTTCCATATCATCTTTATGTCAGCAGACACAATGGTAACATAAAAGGTCTGTGTAGTCCATTTATATAAGCCCTTAGAAGATGCTTTGGAAAAAGAAAAAATGTGATTGTAAAATTTCATTTCAGATCTTGGGCATAAAGAAAGTACACACCCTTTTCTTTCATCTTTGAATGTAAGGCAAAAAGCCACTTGCTTTTTCTTGTTGAATTAAAACTAACTGGAAGACAAAGCATATAAAGCAAAAATCCTTCAAGCATCATCCCTTTAAATCACTGCTTTGTGAGGGAAAAGAAAGTGGCTTTTCAGCATATGAAAATATTATTATATAGCTTGGCTTTGTGGTTTTGGGTTGTAGACCAAAGCAGAATATTTAATTTGCTGAGAAAGATAAATCTGTTTCTGTTTTGCATTCCACAACTATTCCAAAGCATATTTTCCTGTGTGATAAATAATCATTCAAGGCATCTGTCAGACTGCTCCTAGTGTTTGCATTGGGTTCGAAGTAAAACCTCACAACTTTCCTAGACTTTGCTTTCTACACAAAGTATTTGGACAAAACTAAGGCAGGAGGCCTTCACCTGCCCCCAGCCCTTAGGCAGAATGCCTCACTGAAATCATGCACAGACCCCAGAGAAATCCCAGTGGCAAAATATAGCGCTGAAGGATATTAACAAGGTCCTCCTAAGCAAGTTTGTCAAATTCAGATGGTATCTCTAGATCCAGCACACGGATCAGATCCACGGCCATCTGTTGCAAAGAACCATTGCAAAAATACTTGTCATCTAAGGAGAAATTGCTCCCATCCATCTGGGAAATACTCAACTCTCATCCTCTGATTCTTGCTGTTCTGGGGGGGCCCAGGACATCACCAGATTTGACCTCTTTGGGCCCACAGCTCTGCAGCACCACGTGCCTCCTGAGCTGCTGCAGGTGGCTGAGCACCAGGTGCACATTGAAAGCTAAAATGGGAGTCGTTTTCGATGGTTTATGTTTTGCTCATAAAGCTGCCAACTGCTTCAGTGCAACCCACTCACTTCGGACATAACACGACTTGTTTTTGTATGGAAGATGCTTTTACAAAGTGAAGGCTGCTCTTTTACATAAGGAATAGAAGTAGTGACTCTCCTGAGCCACCTGAGCCACTCCTGAGGCTATCAACCACTGCCTTCAGTTCTCTGTCGGCAAAGGAGTATGTCAACAATTCAAATCTTGTAGAGACTTTGCAGGGCACCAGCAGTTTTCATTCACAAAGCAATTTAGGGGTCTAAACTACTGTTTCACTTTCAGTAGTAGGAAAATGGCATTCAGCTGAAGAGCAGTTTTATGTCTTATCAAAGAAGTGCTAAATTGAAAGTCTTCATTTATATGAGTTACATTTGCCTTGAAGCTTGTGGAGGCAGAAAGCAGAAAAGACTAACAAGCTACTCACTAAGATGTGTCTTATCCATAACTCGCAGTTTGGAACATTATTCACCAGAGTGACAGGAAGATTTAGAGCTAACCCAAACTGGGGACATTAGCACCATGACTACAGTCTGCCTTTGCACTGAAAAGGATTACTGACCATCTAACTAGAGAACAGTACGTCCCATTTCATGTGCAAACAGGTGTTTTTCTCCAGGAAGACCATCAGAGTAGTAAAACTTCTAGAGTAAAAGTTAAATACAGAAGGAACAAAATTAAAAGTTTCCGTGAGATTTGAACAGTGGGCGTTATTTAAATTGCAACAATATCTTTTATAAATTCTTCTGGTAACCTTGGTGTTTTATTTTTGAGCAACGCACATGCAGACAGACAGAAAGAAATTCAGACAGAAAGATAACTAACTCCTACCCTCGCAGGCTGCAAAGCCACTGCTGCCTACACACAGCAAACCCAACAGGCAGGCCAGAAAAAGCATGTCACATGTGCCCAGAGATCCAAAATAGAGAAAGGTCAAGTTTAAGGGTCAAGATAGTTACGTGACAAGTAACAAGATCCAGCTTTGGGGAATTTCTTTCAATTTGGTCCGATTTCATAACGCTTGTCTGTTTGTAAGCAGTTTTAGTGTTCCAGCAAACAACACGTATATGAATGCACCACCACAGCAGGTCTCCCTTCTGAAACCTTAGCAAAGAGGCCGAGGCTGAAAGCACATCATGTCCCAAGAGTCTTTTTTAGCTATGGTGTCTCCAAACTCGGGTTACGTTCCGTGAGCCAAATGTACACAACTGTGAACTGCTGCTGTGCCTCCCAGAAGTGTTCTTATAAAACAGGTACTAAAACTACTTTTCTGAGCTCTAGCACATCTAACAGGACTTAAACTTCACTGATAGGACTTAAACTTCACGGGTACTCTAAATAAATTGCTTTTATAATAAAATTTAAAAAGGGGTGAATGATGAAGCTGTCTGGCATGTACTCCTGCTGCTGACGTACTTCGGCTCAGAGACTCATCTGCCAGAGGATTATGTTGAACTAATACTAATACTTTCTGGGAGAACACGAACAGGCACAATACACGTAATCAAAATCAAAATAGTGATGTGATTACTTTATGACAGACATAGATAAGAAACCAAGCTGATAACAGGCTATTGCTGAAATTCCCAGAATAACTTCCCGTGCTTTTATACAGACAAAGAAGGACAACTTCATGCATGAGATGAAAAAGCTGTCTTGCGTTTGAATTTGCTGACCACAAGTCTGACAATTTTTTCTTCCCTTGCACCATTAATTACTTTTGGCTTGTTTCTCAAAAAGCTCTTTCAGAAAGTTGTACAGAGAGTAATAAACATGCATTACTCATCAGATCCTGGAAATCTCATTGCATTTATAAAGAGCTTTCAAAATAAATGGATCTCAGTTCTAATGCTCTACCACAACATTAATGCTTCTGTACTCACCAAAACAAGCCAGAAGCAAGCATGCATAACATCCCGCTCTGAATATTATTTGTAATGTTTTTCTTCAAATGTTTTCCTATCCAGAAAATGAATAGCCTCCAAATAAATGTTACACAGTCCCTGTCTGTACACAGATTTTAATTAATCTGACATCATATACAATTCCATACAGCTAAATGGATTAAATGACAATTTGAAAGATTTACTGCACTGCTAAAAATCTCTAAACTTGCATCTGGAAGTATCTTGCTAAATCACCAAGTAAACAAAAACTTATTAAAGCAGAAGCTTATACCAGATTTAATAACAGAACTTTTTCTGTAATAGCTACTGACACAGCTACTGATTCATCACTTTCTTGCACATGAAGCTGAATTTTCTAAGCCAAAACGAGCACCATACGCTTGTGCTTTTTTTTTTTTTTCTTTTTCTGGAGTTTACAGTGGTCTCCTCAGGTAAGAAAGCCAGCCCAGTATCTGAGATACTGACTAGTGCCACTGCAGCAGAGATTACAGAGACAGGCAGTGATGGTGTCTTTTTAAATCAAAACCAAACATCCCAGCCTACAGTTTCTAAACTAATTCCTAGATACAGCATTTTGTGTCAGCCCAGTATGATGAAGCTTTACAAAAGGAGAGAGGAAAATAGGAAAAAGGGCAAAAGAAAAGCAAATCGTGCCACTACCTTAAGAATGGGATGAAAATCCCTGCTGCCTCCCTAGAGCTGGACGTGTCCACAGCACTTCAAACCTCACCAGGAAAGCTCAGCGTGATGAAATGAGAAGGGTTTACCAAGAAAACGGAGAGAAGGCAAAAAAAATAACAAACCCAAAACCCCAAAAAACCCGAGCAAAAAAACAAAGCAAAGGAAAACAAAAACAGAAGAAAAGCCATATGTCTTTACAGCCTGATCTCTGAAGCTGTAATGCATCTTAAAGCCTATCTACCTCTCTGAAGGGACTTACCACAAGCGTGCAGCACAGGAACTTGTTCATTGTGGTCGGTGGAAGAAACCTCAGCGAGCTGGGAAATCAGGCAGAGAGTCAGCTCCTGCTCCAGTCTCCTAGCAGCCTGCTTACATCCCCCAACATTAAAGGCACGATATATATATAGTCCCGGTGTAACAGGAAGCTTTGGCTCAGCTTTGATCACTCATTCCCTAGCATGACCAAACTTTTTTCTCTCTGCCCGCTCTCTCTAACGGTGGAAGAAACCTCAGCGAGCTGGGAAATCAGGCAGAGAGTCAGCTCCTGCTCCAGTCTCCTAGCAGCCTGCTTACATCCCCCAACATTAAAGGCACGATATATATATAGTCCCGGTGTAACAGGAAGCTTTGGCTCAGCTTTGATCACTCATTCCCTAGCATGACCAAACTTTTTTCTCTCTGCCCGCTCTCTCTAACCCCCCCTCCCCCCCCGCCCCTTTTATTTTATTTTTAAAGAACCTGTAAAACTTGATGACTTAATGGAAGCCTTTGAGTGCGGTAACCACAAACTGGAAAACGAAGGAGGGAGTGTCAGGGGCTGGCCAGGGGAGGGTTTAACTGGGCTCCAGCTGGCTGGCTGTTCCCCCCTCGTCTCCTCTGAGCAGATGGCTTGGATGGGAGATCCTTGTCCCGGAACGACAGCAGCTCCCTCGGGGATGACAGTAGTTCCCTCGGGGTGACAGCAGTTCCCTCAGCTGTCCAGGCTGGCGGGACACACGGTTAAAAACCACCTCTGGAGGCTGAGCCCTGTGCCCTGCGGCAGCACGGCCACCCCTCGCCGGGCCCTCAGCAACATCCAGGGCTGCCATTTCCCGAGGAGGAAGGTGGCTCCTTTCGGCTCCTCTCCCAAGGGGTTTCCAGGAGCGGGGCTGGCCAGGAAGCAAACGTCAGGGACGAGGAGGCTGAGGGGAAGGAGGATTCCCGCTGGTTTCCCTTCCCCGCTGAGGCCCCTTGCCCCAGCGCTTGCCAAGACAGCCCTGCTTGCCATGGCAGGTGTCTGTTGGCCCGGGCTGACTGCCGGCCAGCACCAGCCCAGAGGGGCTTTGTGAGGAGGAGACTCCTGTGGTTGTGATTTTCCAGTGATATTCAGTGCTTTCAGCAAGCCCTTGCCCACAGGAGAAGCACCACTCAGGGGCCTGTTCTTTCTTCCTCACTTTTAGTTAGAAAAGGGCATTTTTTTAAAGCCGTAAGGATCAAACCCTGTTGGTCTCGTCTCCCTGGGTTGCTCAGAGGGCTCCCTGGAAGCCCTGGGGATCCCGCCTTCACCAGGCATGGAGCTGGGTGCAGCTTTCCAGGCAAATGTGTGGAGAAGAGATTTCTTCTCCCAACCTGCAGGTATTCAGAAAGGGATTATGGAAGGCTGTGGGATCCTGGGGTAGAAGCCAAACCCAGATGTGCCTTCAGTTTTTACAGATGGATTTCTCTCCCTTTGCACAGGCCAGACCAAAACCTCAGCTCTGGATATTCCAGCTCTCGAGCATTCAAAATTTGGGGCCCAAGTTGGCTCTAGGTTGTGTAGTTTTGCCCCTTGGAGTCACAAGGCTGTGCAGAATTGGCAAAAGAGTGAGGTGGGAAAAGCCTGCATATTGCTTCACAGAAATACAGCTACACTAAGCCACAAAGCCATCGTCCTTAAGAAGGACAGCCTTGCACATTCCTCCTTACACGTCTGTAACCATTTGAACACCCATTAAGCATAGCCTCAGATCGAAACTGATGCTGATTACAGTCATCAGGACACTAAAAATTCAAGACACTTGAAACACTGATGAGTTCTTTGTAAGAAGTGGTTTGGAAACTGGCATGGAAAACCTATGACGTGAAGGAGTGTTGCTGGCGTCTACTGGGTTGCAGTCACCGCTTGATTACTACTGCACCTTGAATGGATGCTGCAACTCTTCCTGTAGTCTTTTCAGAGCGTTTTAGCTCTTTAGCATCTATTATATATATATATATGAACATGCTGCCCAGAAAAAGCGACAGTAATGCTAATAATCAGCATCTACTTTTACATGTCCACATTTTTGTTGTGGTGTAAGAGGAAGTATTGTTTTTGAAATGGCCATCTTTAACCATGTCACGGTACCTATGTGTGAGAATGATGTTCTCCATATAGGGACCAACTTTAAGTGTCAACCAGAATGCTATAGCAACTCCATCAGAAGAAGTTATTTAAGCCAAACAAGCTTTATCCCCTTAGGGGCCAAGAGCTGGACATGACCATGTGCCTCTACTCCTCACTGGGAACAACAAGCTTCAGTGTCAACTCAGAGGTCCTTAGGAAGTGGGTGAGGCTGATTGCTTCCTGCTCAGATACAGCAGAAGGAAAAGCATCAAACAGCAAGGTTAATTGAACAGTGTAACTGAATTGCAGGGGGCTTTGGACTGAGCTGTGTCTTCTCACTGCTGGTGCTAGCCATAAACAGGCAACAGCTGGCTCTCTTAGAGAAATAAATATGTAGCTCATAGTGTTTAGACAGGTTAATGTGTATAGAAAATATGTTCATATAACAATTTTCTAGAGATCAAAGTATTTTATGCCATGAAACAGACCAGAAAACAAATTAAAAAGCCACTGAAGATTTTTATCTAAAAATTTGGCTATTCTTAAAAGGTGACATCTACTTCAACATGTCTGGTTTGTGTATATTGTGTTCAGAGTTAAATTTGCTAACATGCCTGAAAAGATGTGAAAAAACAGTGAAAAAACAGACACAGGTTAATGAGAAGAAAACAGATCCTCCATGAGCTCATTCAGCTAAGTGGAAGGGGGCCAAGGTGTATCTGTTTCAGTGAGGACAGCAGATTTGGACAGATGCTAAGGAGACCATCATCTTAACGACACATGCACATGAAAGTTTCAACTGTCTAGTCTCACTAGAGTCTGTGGAGCTGGATGTGGATGTTAGGAGGGAACTATATAGCTGTACTTAGCATGTTCAATCTGGAAATCACAAATAGACAATAAATACAGGATCCCACATTGCCATGTTTAGCGTCACTTTTCAGAGAAGAACTGTGCTTTAACAAGGCTTAAACTGCACTTTGAATGTTTTCACAAGTGCTTTAGAGCACTGCCACTTTGCCTTTGGGAATTAGTTAAGATGTGCTTTGCAGAGCATGGAATCATAGGACAAGGCAGCAAACCCTGTAATAAACACTTGTCCATGCTACAACCAAGCTGTTCTCAGCAATGTTTAAAAGAACCACGTTTGTGACTACATGCCATAACAGGGCAGGGACAGCCTGAAATGATTTCTTAAAAGTTAAGTCCTTTTAATTATTCGTTATCCATAACATAGTTTACAAGATGTAATAGGAAAATAAGCTTTTAGGAAAAAAACCCCACAGGTCTTCTTCTTTGACTAACAAACCTGAAGTGGTAAATATAGGCATGAAGTAGTCCATTCCATGTTAGAGGAATATGACTAGCTGATGTTAAAATCATTAGTTAAACATGATGCAGAAACAGCCCTCTAGTTAACAGATACTGTTCATTGCAACTTGTAACAGTACATAAATCTGGAGAAAAAGAACCACTTTCCTTGGGCAGACTGAAAGGTACTGACACCACATTGCTTTCAATCTATAATGACGTGCTTTTTGTAGGACATCAGCTTATTGATTCAGTAGTAGTCATACTTCCAGACAGGTATTTATCTTTCCCTGGTTTTTATCCTCACTATTTGTATTGCTGTCCTGGATGTTATGATTGTTATAAATCTATTTTTGTTCCCATGCATCATTATAATCACCATGTTTATAAATGGCTTTGCTCTTTCAGTCTGTCTGCTATCTGGAAAAACTCACAAGTTCAGACCAGTGAGTCTTTGCTGGCAGGTGAATGCTGCGTAGCTGAGTCATCTCAATATATCAGTGTGATGTTTATTGAGCCCAAGCAACAAACAGTGGGAAGACTGTGGCTTCAGGCTCGGGACTCAAAGTTCACCACACATTGCATTTAAAGAACACTCAGAGCTTCGTCATTAACAGATTTCTGTCAAACTAAGGGGAAGAGGGATCTCTAAAAGATCGATTGCTTCTGAAAGCAAACATATTAGTAGCTGCAAGAAGGAAACTGTCTGGCATTCTACCATGCTGTTACAGCAGTCCCTTAGAAATTAATCTCTGTTTAAATTGTAAGAGCTGATGACCTGAACCATCCTGGGAAAACTCTGAAAATGGAGGCTTAAAGAAACCTGATAAACTGCAGAAGGTGTAGTGGTGCAGATAGCAGGAAAGCATGTTTCAGATTTTGCTCAGGTAGGTGGGAAAGCCCCTACAGATATTTCCCCATCTCTTTTCTCTCATATAACTCAGAAACCCTGGGGAAAAATTTCATGCCAACATATGCTGAAGGAAAAGAAAAAATAATGTTGACAAAAAAAGCTTATATCTAAGTGATTATCTTTGGTTTAACTGTGTGGCTTTTTTGTCTTGTAAATTGTTTTTGCCTCATTTTTTTTAATTGAGACCTTGGCTCATTTAGTAAATCTGAGGCAGATACAAGGTGCTAATATACCAAAAGGAAAACTTTGCTTGTCAAGCTATGTATTCACAGAGGTAAAGAGGGACTTTGTCCTATCAAAATAGAACTCGCTTTGGATTATAGGATTTAAAGGTTTCAGTGGAGGAACTGAAAAATTAGAGTCATGGAATGTGTATAGAGTTACCAGACATGAACAATTAAGTACAAACACCTCCTCCAACTTCAAAGTGAAGAAGGCCATATATTGTTTGCTGTTTGGGCTTGCCTACCGAGGGAGTTAAGTCAGCGTGTGAATCTCAAAAGTGCTGGTTCCCTGTGAGGACACCCTTAGCTGGCAGGTAACATTATCCCCTTTCAGAGTGGATTCATATCCCATCACTCATCCGGATTCGTGAATTTTTCAGGTTGTGTAAGCAACTGGAACCAGGCAGGATCAGCCTCCTAGCTCTCAGATGGCTGTAGTTCAGAGTACGCCCTGCACCTCAGTCTGGAGCCCACCAAACTGCTGCACTGCAAATTTGCATTCCAACCTGCTTCACAGTCACTCTGACCTACAGGCAAACAACCATGAGCATAAGGAATGCCAGAGGGCTGGGAACTGAGAAACGGCGGTTTCATTTAATCTTTCCTGCCCTGGCCTTTTTTGGCCTTGAATTTCTTCCTAACTTGATCTCTGTGGCATCAGAAGCCTTCTTGCAATGATTCACACCCTTCAAGCACACAGTCTTCTGAAAAATTCAAGCCTCCTGAAGAACTCAGTTGTAAACTCCAACCATTTGATAAGAAGGAATTCATTGTTCCCAGAATCAACATTTCCAGTTAACACCAGTACTCCAAAAGAGACAGCGCATACTTTACCGAAAGCTACAAAAACTGGAACTGAAGCAAGACAAGCTTTAGTCAGTAAGATTTTCTGGCTAACAGGTTTTTCTTTTTTGTCTCTACTAATTTGCTTGCTACTCTGTAATTGAAGGTCACTGGTTAAGGAAAATGGTCCCGTTAGCTCATGAGGAGTGGCTGTAATTTCATTGCTTTCAGTCTGACTTCATTGTGTATATTTGGGTGGTATTAACATAGCACCAATTTTCCCTCCTTCTGGTTTTCCATATACGCAAAGATGTCAGGCCAGCAATGAGGCTGTGCTCAGCCTTCAATGAATTTTGCATGGACATCAGAGGGTTTTTTTTGCCACATGTTCTGAATTTAAATCTCTCAGACACTGGGTTCAATCAACTGTGAACCAAGCTACTGGCTTGTGCAGCTTGATGGACAGCCTGTATAATTTACATCCAAATGGTTTCACCACCTGTGGATTTCTAGGCTCTCCCAACCACAAAAATAGTTCAAAACAGTCGTCATCTATGAGAAGAAGCTGGACACAGGGCCTTGGTTGCTTCTTGTGACAGTGAACCTCTAAATACAGCAGGGATTTTAAATGCCAAAGAATCTGAAACACAACTGTGATAAGAGACGGGAACCACAAGTGTGGACTTTACTGAGGTTGGACAGAAGAAAAAACACTGTGAAGGAATGCAGTCTTGTAAGGAAATCAACCAAAGTAAGAATACTGGGTATAAAATCAGTATCTTGCAACTGCAAATATCAAGCAATCTGTATGTCAGCCCTATGAGGTATGTAGAAAACATTACAAATCCAGTAATTTCAGACACATATAGCATTGCTTTTCCCCTTACTTATAAAAAGTCTCTGACCTTGCCCTCTGACACATCAGTACCATGTTCTTTTGACTTTCTCCAACAGCCTTTCCTTTTCCCACTGAATTGAGCTAAAGCATCTCGTCCACACCTTCAACAGAGACATAATCTTTTCCCATCCTAATTACCTTCATGTTTCCTTTCATGTGGCTTCTGTTTCCTTCACTGTGCCACTGAGGCTCGCCTCAGCTTGCCCATTTTCTCACAGTCATCTCTATGTCTTCATCAGTACTGTCCTCTGTCCACAGGCCACCTTTCTTGAATGAAGTCTGAAGACTCTCTACTTTCTAGTCCGTTCACCCTCTCTGGGAATGACCCACAGCCTCTGAGAGGTAATTGTCTGAGGGGAAGGTCAGGCTAGTATAAAGGAAGATTTTTTTTAAGAGTATGTAATATATGTGTGTATACATAAAAAAAAATAAATTTATTTCGATGTTGTCTACTTGTTGCACTTACTAAAAACATTTTGAAGTTTCTTAAGAAAGTATGTAGCCTTCCTCGGACTTTGTGCAGCATTACCCACAAAAAGCCCCACGTATGTCTATGCACAGACACAAGAAAAATAAAGTAACAAAATCAGTAATGGACACTCAATGTTTGCTCCCCAAAATGGCTATCAGAATTTACTTGAAATTTCTTGTACAATGTCAGCTCTGCAGCTTCTGGCTTCAAAGGAAGTGCAGTGGCACAAGCCAAGAAAAAAAGGAGGGACCTTTGTGAAGTAGCACAGAAGAAATATGCAATTTGTGGATGATGGCAGAAGTCACTCGGAAAGCTTGCCACGACCCTGCAGAAATAGCACATGCTCATGTACTAAATGCTCTGAAGCACCTTTTAGGTACTTTTGCTTGTGGCCAATCTTCAGGCATAATAAAGCTTTTGTCCTTTTCTTGGCAGAGAAGGTTGAAAAGCAAAACAAGGAGGGGGGAGAAGGTGGAAAGAATTTCAGTCTCCTCAGGAGATGCATTCCAGCTGTCGTGGACTGCACTACATCCTCCCTGGATGCTCCAGCACATTCCTTTGTTCCCTCTGACCAGACATTTTCTTTTATTTAGTCCATCAGTGCCCTGCAAACTATGTTTGCCTTCTTGGCAGTGTTGGAGTGCACAGTCCTTGTCTCCCCACAGCTCTGAAGTTTTCCCACTTTTAGCATTTTTATCACATGCTGCTCTTTACTCACTGTGTTAAAAGAACTATAAATTGTTTTTATTAATTTCTCTTATTCGGCACTGAGAAGTGAGCTGAATTAAGCTTTGGTGGAAGCCAAGCTAACTGTCGACTTCATGCATATTTATTCTTCATTACGGTATGCACAGCAGGGTGGCAGCCTGCGAGCAACAGCACAAATCCCAGCCCTGCACTCAGCCAGGGACCAGAGATTGCCCAGAGACAAGTGACTGTTGCCCACAAGGGAATGCTGTTGATTTGAAGGTTTTGCATCTACTGTGCTGCACCTCAGTTAGCTGGGTGGGTTTGCTGTATTTCATGCAATGGGAATTTTAAGTACCAAACGTTTGACTTCTCTGCGTGTATGTGTGTGTGCAAGACATGCATCTCTTCCCTGAATCCACCTTATTCACCCCTCTCAGCTTTCTTCTAAGCTTGTCTATTCCCAGTGTTTGGAGGATTTTGCTTTTGATGCTTCCCCTCAACTTTCTAGCTTCTCTTTTTTTTTTTTTCCCCCATGTAGATATCAAAATACTTCCATATTTCTAGAGACAGAAGAATTCTTCTGACTTTCTATCAGAGTAGGCAATATAGATCTATACTGTGAGACAATGTTCCTTTTTAGTTAGTATTCAAGAATACCACTACTAGGACAAATATTAAAAGAGGAGCCTAGAGTCAGTGGTGGTGGGCCATGAACCAAACTTGTCTTAGTGACCAAGAAAGTGAAGGCTTCTCCCTCCAAGCTATTAGTAAGAAGCAGATTTATATTTTTTTTTTAGCAGGAGCAAAGCAGAACATGCATTTATTGCAGGTGATACTGCCCACTTTATCTTCCATGAAATTTTGCAGTAAGTGTTCCTGCAGCTATGATTTCATCTTGAGGAGACAGAAGCATGGCTCCTTGGCTAGGTTGGCTCTTGGACTGACTTAGGACTTGAGAGTCTTGAGAAGTGCAAAATAAAAACAGAGGAAGTGAATGTTCATCCTGCTAGAAAACACTAACACAGAGAGGTGAATATGCTTTTTTTTTTCCCCCGTGTCAAAGTAGATATTGCAAACAAGAAAGAATAATAATAATTTTAAAGTGCCCTTTTGGTTAAAGTGTTCAGTGCTGCTGCTTTAAATTGTTGATTCTGACTGCACGAGGAAAGGTAACAGCTCTGATTTGTTGTGAGAACTTCTCTCTAACACGTAAAAACCTTTCTTACAAGAAAAAGCCTTTCTCTTCTCTGCTTCTGCCATCTTTTTTCATACTGCTAAAAAAAGGCTAACAGTAAATGTCAATGAAAAGGAAGGCAATGAGGAAATACATAGAAAATGCTACTCTGGGGGTTTTTTAGTGTTTTTTTTGTTTGGTTGGGTTTTTTTTCCTTCCCTGTGAATTCTTTTTAATAATTTGGATCTGCATCCAGAGCAGTTTATGGAAACACAAAACAGAGCATGTGGAACAGCAGGCAAGAATGTGGAGTGAATACTAATGCACTCAGACACCCTCCCCCAAGCTCTCTAAGCCTGAAAGATTCTTCTGCAGCATTAACTACCAGTTCCTGTAGGGCTTGCTTATATCCTCATGGAGGAAAGTCCTTTAGCATACAGAAAATTATTATCTCTTCATAGACTTTTTTAGCTATTGCAATTTAATACAAAATGATACCCTTCTCATATAGTCTTCTGGGAAAAAAAAAACCAACCTACACACCATCACAAATAAATTCTAAAAGGTTTTTAGGGCAGATTTTGCAGGAGAATAATACTTTTTTGTAGGACCTGCCTGAATACCTCTTGTTAAATACAGTGGCATTTCATCACAATAGCAGACTCTTGAACTAAGTAGATTTTTACAGATAAATTTACCAGGACAAATTTTGGATCTTTAGTGCAAGAGGAGAACAGAAACAGGCCACCTGTGAAAAACAGAAGAAAATTGAGAAAATTAAAAATTTACTTCCCCCCCAACTATAATATCAGTTCTGGAAGTCTAAATACTTAGATTATTTAAATATGTTCTGCACAAAATGCCATAAAAGGCCTTTCTTTTTCTTCTAATTTCAAAGGCCTGATTGCAATCTGACATACAACCCAGAGATGCCAGCTGAAGTCAGTGAGGTGCACAGAACACGGTCTGCAGTCAAACTGGCATCAGAACATTTTTTCTTCACTGAAACATTGATTTTGTGAAAGGGACCATGTGATATCTGGTCTGCAATCGGCAACATCCCCTTTTCTGCTCATGAATTGGGGGCTCATTTTTCCTCCCTATTCCACCTATAAAATGATTTTACACATGAAAACACACTTAGGTAGCCAACCAGAAGGACAGATGTAAAATTTCAGCAGAAGTGCGCATTGGATGCCTCTTCCAAACAGATTCGTGCAGCTCCGAGGACAAAGCGGCTGCTGTTCCGGCTCACACGCGGAGTTTGAAGTTGTAAAGGGATGAAAAGCATCACAGTTCCATAACTAAATGCAGCATATTTACTATTTATAACCACACATGTGGGTGGCATGGCCTGTTTGCAAATGTTTGCTAAATCAAATGTTCGGCCTTATGCCCACAGGGACTGGGACTGCCTGGGAGCATGGACGTAAAAGGAGAAAGGAGCAACTTGCACATTACTTCTCCGAAGCCATTTCTCCACACAAGGACAGAAGTGTAGGGCTCTTGAAAAAGCTGACTGCAGTTCTCTGCTGTGGCACCGCCTCGCCCACGCACTCCCAGCAAGACATCTACAGTGATCTCCAAGTTATTTTGGCTCTGCAAGCAGAGATGGGATCTGACTATCTTGCAAGATGGAGCCTGTCACTTATTTTTGCCTTGATTTTTTTATGCTGTTTGGGTAAAAAGCCATACACTGGGATTGCTAACAGATTAATACTTCAAATTGGGATGCAGTTGGATTCTACAGTGAGAAGAGCTATATAATTACCTTGGGTAGGTAACTAAGAAGTGGTGCTGACAGGTCTTGGCATTTATTGAGCTGACTGTGACAATGGAAAGATTTATTCAAAACTATTTTGTCAATTAGAGTCTGTATTTTATTTCACTGCAATAGCGTCTTGGTGTTTTGCTTTGTAGCTTATTTAGCAAAATAAGCTCCCTGTTGAATACATCAGCTGACTGCTAAAATGAGTCAAAATCCATGGCCTTCCACAACAGCTCTGTCCCAAAAACAGAAACGCGAACTAAAGCCAGACACGCAGACAAGGAGGGCGGTGAAGGCGATTCATCAGCCGCTTTGGCAACAGCAGAAGCCAGACAGCGATGGTTATCTCTCCATCTCCCCTCTCCCCGCCACGCAGTGGTAGGGGCTGGATTCAGCGAGAAGGGGAGAGTGAATTGGTCCATTTGGAGCAGAACCCAGATCAAGGACCTCTGCGCTGTCTTGAGCGGATTTCCATTGCCCCATAGTAAAGAGCTGGCTTTTTCCCACCCTTTATTTCCACCTCCACATCTTCAAGCAGCTTTGCTGCCTTTCCCTCATCTCACCTCTCCCTCCCCAACCTTACCCAACCTTCCATCCAAAAAGGAAGAGGCATAAAGCTATGATGCTGCTTGCTGCTACTACTTTATTCATTTTCCTTGCATGTTGTGACATTTCTTTTGGGCCTTATCTCGACTATTTGCATTTTATACTTCCCTGTTTTACACTACTCACAACAGGGCTGTGGCCTCTTGAATGTTACCAGAATAAATAAGATCAAGATAAGGTCAAGCATGAGGCACTGAGACTCAGATCATGTGTGGGTCCCACACACAACAGCTAGTTTCATTGTATGCCAAGCCCTCGTTCCTGAGATATGTAAGCACATGTCCGACTCGAAGTGTTTTGCTAGCCCACTCCTTTGAATAGGGTTACTCACACTATGAAGTACCTTCCTGAACTGGAGCTTTGGTATTTAGTTGAACAGCAGAGAAAAAACTTTTAAGATCCATTGAAAAAGCAGTAATTCAAATCCCATGTAAAATGTGGGCTAGTCTGAACCAGCTACATCATTTCTCAAAGAAAAATATACAGCTGTCTTGGCAAAATTCACTTGTTATTGAATTCATTTTTATACTGCAAGTTACGGGAAATTAAATAATACCTCACATTTTTCTTTGTTTTGGAAACAATGTGAAAATATTTCAAGTTGACAAATGCTAACAACCTCTAGTAGTCTTCAAAACAAAACTGATGGTCCCATTTAAAAGTAACTGACAAAACTCCTTTCCCCCAGAAACAATGGGAAACCTTTTTAAGCAGTGGATATCAGTGAAAGAAAATGCAAGCAGATGGGTACAAGTTACTCCTGGGGAGATTCCCACTGGACGCAAGAGGAACATTTTTCACAGTGAGAACAATCAGCAGTTTGAATAATCTCCTCAGGAAAGTGGTGGCATCCACAAGACTGGACATTTTGAAGACTGAGCTGGACAAGGTGCTGGGCCATCTTGTCTAAACCGTCCTTTTGCCAAGGTTGGAACAGACGATCCCCGAGGTCACTTCCACCCCGATATTCTGTGATTCTAGTTCTAGGTAAGATAACATCTCTAAGTAGGTATAGATCAAATAACATTTTTGTTTCTTTTACCACCAACCATTGTGGAGATCCTTTGCTTTCTCACACGCCGGATGGTTGCTTGGGGCACGTCACTCTTTTGCTCACCATTGCATTTGTCCCAATGACTTGTCTGTGAAACCGCAGTTTGTGGTACCTCCTGAGGGCATTCACGGAGAAAACTTTGTGCCTCATTTTAGGGGTGTTGAAATGACTGCAACACAGTGAATAAGAGACATACAGGAATTTCCCTCACCAGCAGGAGATGAAGTAAACAAATAAGAAAATACTATTTCATCATAAACCCACAGAGGTTGGGGTTGGGTCACCATGTCAAGCAGTATAGAAAGAATAGCTTGGTTTCCATTTCATTAAATACTCTTCTGCTGAAACTGCAAGCAAGAATTCTAATTAGCACTTGCTACTCTACGTCAGACTGACATTGTGAGATGTCTAAATATTTATCTGGCTAAAAATCTGTAGTTTCTTGTGACCCAAGTTATTTCTGAGGCAATTATTTGGAGGGAAACAGTTTGGCTTCCCCTTTCTAAAACCTCTCTGTCTTAAGCTGTTCTAATTTTGCAAAAAATGCAGTTCATTCTTTCAAAAAGCCCAATCATTTATTGTTACAAAATGTACTGTGTGTTGCTCAAAGGATCACGACAGCTGTAAAATTTTGCACTGAACTTATTGTATTGGCTAGATTAATCATATTGACCAGACTAATGGATTCCAGAGTCAGAGAGATCATTATGCGCAGCAAACCTTACTGCTTGTGTAATGTAGATGATGCAAATGCTCTGAACTTTGAGAAGTTCATGTCAAAATACATCCCATTTCTATTTTAAAACCACTCCCTGAAACCTTAAGGTGTTGTTCCACTGAATAACTAATAGCATAGAGAAATGTGGGGCTTATCTTGTCCGCATATGTACAGCATCAATTTCTCTTTCATGCTATGCAGTTCACAGAACACCACTCCGCTCCCTCAGTATCGAATCCAAAGCGTTTGTCCACTTTTTCCAAGGAGACAACTAGTTTGTATTCAAAGGCATCAAGAAGCAGAGAATACACCAGTATTCTTGCTATTTGGTTCCAACAGTTAACCACCACCAAAACTATTTCCTGGCTGTTTATTTTCAGTATCTTCTGATTTAAATTATGCAGACAATTCTTCCTGATGTCATTTTGAACAACTGAAGTTTCAGTCCAACATCTGTTTAAATCAAGGGAAACATTCCTATTGATTACAAAGAATATTGAACCAAGCTCTGAATTATATATAACACTTCTCTGTGGTTTATGAGATGAATGTTAAAGAAAGTGTCTCTTAATTTTCCAGCAGAAAGAGAATATGAATGATAGAGAATGCTGCCCTCTCATGGCTTTATGGATGAATATGTTCTCATAATATATTAAAAATATAAAAATAATATTTTTAGACTGCAGCATGCTAATCTGTTTACTTTTATGCATTGCACCAAAAGGCAAACTTGTATCAGGCGTTGCTCCTGCCATGATATAAAAGCACTGAAAATACAGCCCATTAATGGCAGACATGGAGGTAATGAGGCACAAGGAGACAAGGGACACCTTTAGGATCACCAACCAGCGTTGTAAGCTGAAACTCTCTGTGATGCAGCTGGACACTCATTTTGTTTCTCGTGCCTGAAACTGTGCAACCTCACATGTTCCCAGGATGAGGCCTCATCTGTTTCGCAGGTGAACTGTTTCACACGTCATGCTTTTCCTGATGGAGAAGTCCTGGGGACCACTCAGCAGGAGGTACAGGAAAAGCTTTTCTAGTTTAAGAACAAGTCAGTTAAGCAGTGTGTGTCCAAATTACTGGAATATTTTTCCTGTCCAAATGAGTAATCTCCTATGTATGCATAGAGCAACAGAAATAGGTACAAAGTGACTGCAAGCACATCATGGCTTCCGACGGTCCTTGAGCAGTACGGAACGTATCCAGCACACCCAACACACCCAGTGTATGCATGGCTCGGGGCAGCTAGAGAACTAACCACAACATCAGAGCTGCCGCTGGCCTTCTGTGCCCTCCATGTGCACTCCCTGCCCAGTTGATAATTTGACTTTTATTGTCTTAACGAAATTTAAGTTGAAGTTGCACAATGAAAAACATGACATCAAAGAAGACCCCATGCAGTGATCTCCCTGGAAAAGGATTCCTGCAGCCTATTCTAAGAAGCATTCTGTTTTTTGGTAAGAACTGGGTACCATGCTGTAAAACCTCAGACCATGAGTTCAGTCATGTCCCACATTCTGCAGAGTCCTTCATGTGCAAAACCATAAAAGAGACCACATCAAGATGTGCAGACCATTGAAATCTTCAAGTAAACATTACCCACATTTATCTATCACTTCCTTACTAGGAATAGCCAAATTCTGTCTTGACTAACTGCTAAACTATG
>NW_009700796.1:24915-37609 GCF_000703405.1 Apaloderma vittatum | reverse complement strand
GTGAAACTATGTGTTATGTGGGGGGGGGGGGGAAGTAGTTCTATTTAAACAATTCATAGGCCACAATAGACCATTAGGTCATGTAGCCTTGTCTTCTATGTAACATGAATCATTGAATTTCACCTAATTGCTGCCAATATGTTATGTTTGACTATAACATAATCCCCCAGGAAAGCATTGGTGTGAGTATGTCAAGAAAGAGAAGTTTTCTCTTCCTGCGCAGTCTGTGAGGGTTAAAGTTCTCTCACTCTTGTCTGTGAGTTTCTCCTTCACTTCTCACTGGAAGATATCTTTCTGTCTTTCAGTCATCATTTTATAGCTTCGTTCACACAGTATAACTTAACGATGGATCTTCCCAATAGGTGTTACTCAAAGGATTATTTTTTTTAATGGAGACTGTCTTAAAAAAATAGCTTTGTCTCCACAATGGTATTTCATAATAGCTATGGGTGTAGTCATGACAATGTAATGTAAAATAAGCTGCTGTTCTGATGTGGGGTGGAAAGCTCCTTATTCCGCTGAAAGCGGAACTTCACCCTTAACACGCTATGAATGATTTGACTTACCAGTTTTCTCAAAATAGGACTGGGAAGTTTCAGTCTGGCCATTCTAAGGATAAAAAATGTCTTGGATACCAAATGTGATTATTCAATACATTTCAAAGTACTTCACTTTGGGGCAGGTTATAACACCATCATGGGGTGAATTCTGGTTTCCAGCTGGTCTCAGGGAAAAAAAAAATCTATCCCTTCTACCACAGTCAACCAGATCTATCCATCTGAGCACAGACTGGATTTTACTACCCTTGAGTTTCCTAAAGAAAGTGAGAGTCCAAGCTTCCCCAGTTACTCATCTCTATCTCTCTTGTTGCAAACACTGTAGATTATGCTAAGCAATCTTAAGATGTCAGAATAAAGATAGAATAAAAATACACTGTATATACTTTTTCTCCTTTATTTGTCTGTAACAGCTTCCTGGGCTTCAAGAGGCAACTCATAAAACTATATTCAAAAGATCACTTGGACATACAACCCTGTGTCCCTCTCCACAGCAATTGCATCAGAAAAAAAATAAAATAAAAGTACATGTAAAACTTAGGACTTACTATTGTTATATAGATCAAACCAGAGTAAATATCTGCTTGGTACATGTGTACATGAGAAGATTCAGACAGACTAAGCAATCTGACCTCTCAAAACTCAAGTAGAGTAGGTGTCTGGCAAAGTTACCACATAAAGCCCACTTTGAGGAAGATCACAGACTTCAAATTTTCATTCCACAAAGGGATCTGATGGTGGCCAATAGGAAGAGATGCACCTGCAGAAAACCCACAGACCCAAAGGAAAATCTTCACAGATTTGCATCCTCTCTCATCCATATGATGGTGTAAGAGACTTGTCACTCATTTAGACACATAGCTTGCTAATAAGGCCATCCTGTTACCCATGTACTGTGGGCTGAAATTGAGTTTCCCTAATAGAGGGTTACACTGAAATACGACCAGTTTGCATTTCTTATACTATGTTGAAAATGCATATAAGCAACGATGCAAGTTAAATACTGTTTGTCAAAAACTACCCTGGCATCTTGATTCACCTACTCTGCTGGTAAATGTTCTTTCTTCCTCTCCACAGCTATGCTAAATACAGCATGGCACATCTGATATATTCAGGCTTGGAAAGCATTTAATTCTTTACATCATGCATCTTCAGAGTCCTAACCAGAAATATACCTTGCTAAATATCTATATTTATGCCAGTGGCTAAACTTAATGTTATAGGGAACAGCTTCAGAAGATTGTGCAATCCTAGCAAATGATAGGCAAGCTCTGTAGCCTGAAGCTTTAGGAAAGTGGCTTACAGGCACTATTACGGACTCTCCAACTTCAGCATTACGTGTAGCCAGCCAGGCTGACAAGGAGAAGAAGAGATATTGCCCTAGAACACATTTTGAGTCAGTACCATCACAGGCCAATAAAGTTTGGGGTCTGTTGTTGTCAAGGACACGAAAACTACCCCTGAAGGGGCTGAAGGGTAGATGCCATAGAGCTATCCACCACTGTACAAAAACGTAAGCTCTGAGCTAAAAGGAATGAAGAGAGGCAAAGGGCATTTACTCCTCGTTAACTTTGGGTGTGAGGAGCTCCACTTTTCCCTCACTCTTGAGCACAGTGAGGTGCCAGAGTGCCCGCGGTGGGCACTGCATGCCAGTTGTACTAGACTCAGGTATCACTGTATTTCAGAGCTGCTGCTCGGAAATTTGTTTACTAAAACAGCTGTACTGCTAAAACAGCTCCAGAGTTATAAACCAGAGACTTAGCATCTCCTTTACACATGTTTTGTATTATCTGTGTCTTGGGCTTGTTTTTTTACCCATACCTCATTCCTTATTAGTATGGATAAAGAAGATGATGACTACAGAGATCAGGAGATTTTTATTCAGAATCCCTCAAGGGTAATTTTGAGCATTTTTGTAGCTATTTATCTACTCAAAACAGAAACCAAATGGCCAAATGAAAGAGAGGAGAATGAAGCATTATGCAAAGAAAGGGCTGAAAGAACTGGTGCTGAAATCACAAGAGCTGTAGTAGTATGAAAGCATTAGGAAAGAACCAGGCAACGTTTCTGAAAGGTTTAGGGAGAGGCTTTCCAAGTACACCTGAAGACTTTAAGCCTATTATACTCACTGTCACCACACTGGGAGACAGGGTTAGCAGAGAAGGTTGGATGAAGTCATGTGGTTAGAGGACATTTGCTATTGGATGTTTACACCAGCAGACAGGAAACCAAATGAACGAACTCTTGACAGAGTTACTAGGGGAAAACTTTTTATTTATTGTTCATATAGACATACTGTTGTTTTCTCCTGCTAAGCCCGTGTGCCTTTTCCTTCGAATGCAGTTCCAGCAGCCTCCTATAAATTGTTGCACTTCGTGGCAAAGATGGGTTGTCTACTAGGGGCACATTAGGAGGGCACACAGTCTGCAAGAGCATTTGAGCTGGGGTTGTTGGTTTCAAAGGAGATCCGCCCAGGAGCTATTTAAACCTGTCCCTTGTTTTTGCCAGGAAGGCCAGGAAGAAGGCTTACACACAGAAAATCACTTTCTCCTAATAGTGGCCAGAAGCCTTTTTAAGGAAACAGAGAAGGAAAATCTCTCCCAGTAGAGCTTCTTTTCCTGTCTCCCGGCTAGTTCTTGCCTACCAGGTCTAAAAAGCAGCAAGTAGGTGCAGAACAGGCTTGAAATGCTTGATTAGATATAGGCCAAGTAGCAAAGCTCAGATTTTCAAGGAGCTTAAACTGCAGGGCAGAATTTGGGGTGTATTCTCTACAAGAAAGCAGGAGAAGTATGTATGCCAACTAGGTGAGGAAGTGCAGGGGAATACAGATATGGACTTTTACTGCCATAAAATTAATGTGCGTAAATC
Organism: Apaloderma vittatum; assembly: GCF_000703405.1. NCBI lineage: Eukaryota > Metazoa > Chordata > Aves > Trogoniformes > Trogonidae > Apaloderma > Apaloderma vittatum. Next base: position 34,184 of record NW_009700796.1, on the reverse strand, counting down.
CTCGAAGCAGCTTTGCAATGGTAGGGGAGCATCTTGAAATAGACCCTTTGTTCAGGGGAGGCCTTGAGAGGCTGAGAAAAACCCAGATGCACATCTGGAACAACAATCTTCCTGCTGGCTATGCCAATCCCTTCTGGGGAACCAGGAAGCAAGTTCAAGGACGGTTGAGACTCTTAAATGCACCACAGTGCTTTTATCTAAGCAAGGCACATCCTCTGCCCATCCCACAGGCAGTATCAGGTACTAAATTTCCCAGCAGTCATGTAGAGCCTGTCATTCTTAGCACGCAGTCAATTTTTCTAGCAGGCCTTTTCATCCCTTCCAAGCACTTTAAAGTAAGACTCAGCCTTTTGTTGCAGTCAGACATCCCTTCCAACCATTTCTAGGATTTATCTCATGTGCACTGCAGACGTGCTGTAGGCTCTGCTCCAAATCATGTTTCAAGGACCATTTGTTTTAGTCATTTCTGGGTTAGCCTGTACCTCCCAGCACAGTCTAGTCCAGGCACTTGCTCTCCCAACACAAAAGCAGCTCACTGTGCCAAGACACTGTCTTCTCCACCCCTTCTCTCCTGGGTGAACTCACTGTCCCCAAATCATTTAATCTTCCCGCTTGGCTGTAGCGTAGTAGCTGCCTCTTCCAATGAAACTAAAGCCACTGGCAACCAAACCTCCATTCCTGGGAGAAACACCAAGAACAGTCCATCCGTCTGTTTCTTGATCTTTTGAGGCTGTTTCTACCAAACTGTCAGAAACAGGAGATGGAAGGAAATGTGTTCTTCAGTCACAGGAAATTCAAGGGGCAGACTTGAAGAGAGGGAAAGCAATTCAGAGAGGGCAATAATAAACATGAGATAATGAAATATAAAATAAAATAATAAAATCAGACGTTCAATGCCAGAATCTGAGTGGCACTTGTGAGTGTACAGGAAAGCACTAGCATCCGTGTGGTCTCAATGTTTTGCGAGTGCAATAAAGCTAATATGGATTCAGTTCGATCTCTAAAATTCTGCCACAGCATGTTATTGCTAATTCTTGAAGATTAAAGCAGCCTCTGGCTCTCCGTCAGTGGCCCAGTATGTACTGCAGGCTGCCAGAAAATAAACAAGCAGTATTAATTGCCCTCTGTGGTGGTGTTTCTTCCAAGAATGGCTGGCAGTATCGCTGTAGCCATTGCTATTTCTTGCCAACGGCCAAAATGAAGAAGTGGATGGATAATTGTGGCCCCTTTTTTCTCTTTTCCTACATTCACCACAGGTATATTGCACCACAGTGAATTTGGTATTAAAGACATTAAGACTGCGCCATAACAAATGTTTCTCTTCAGGCATTCTACAATGAAAGTATAGAACAAGATACATCAAGAATAAACTTTGCCAGTAACTGGCAGGGATTTACATTTATTAAGCAGTGGAATTCACAGTGGAGTCACAACAGCCATCTTTCCCGGGCAAAGTTTTGACCGATGACAGGATTTTCCAGTAAAGAAACTGAATGGACCTTCAGTTTTTCCAGCTGAAGTTTCTTTTAATTGTGAATCAACTTAGAGAAGCATTCCATGGACCTGGAGAAACAAATAAATACAAACGACGCATTCCACTCCATTTTAAGAGTTTGGGTTGGGTTTTTTGTGTATTTTTTTTTTAAAAAACAGTACATACATCAGCTCCAACACCAGTTCTCAGCTTTCCCAGTGTTCTCCATACAGGAAAACCCTAAGCTTGGTCATGGATTCAGACCTGTTTATGCTTGTGCTCTTTCCAATACTCAGGGGAAACAACACATTTCAAAAGCTCCTTCAATATTTGTATTTTAGAAGCAATAACTGACGTGTGAGATCATTGCACACATCCAGTCTTTTCAATTTGAGGTTGTTCATCTAAGTTACAATAAATACAACATGTTTTGCGAACTGTGTTGTTGCAAGGCTTGACCATTGTAATTGTTTGTACTTTGGATAGTATTTAATGTATGTTTTCTCTGATCTTTAGATAAAGTGGCAAGAGGCTGCATCAGGTGATGTTGAATATTGACGTAATTTTCTGATGACAGAAGAAGGGAGGTTTGCAAATGAGATCTGACAGCTCTGAGAAATTATGTGGGTAGGAGGGAGAATACGGATCAGAGTATTGAATTTCCATTGCATTTTATTTAAAATGTTAGGAAGAAAAAAGAAACTGCTGAGACACGTAAGCTGTTAATTATTGCTGACGACAGCACATGCAAAAATATTAAAACCCTGCCTTGCATTAGATTTAAAAAAATGCACAGAGTTTCTCCAAGGTAACTGATAAAGTTGAGTAAACTTACAGGGTACAGTACGCTCAAGAAGTTAGTGTTCAGTAGGCTCTGTGAGCATGAACAGCATTACACTGTTATATTCCACTTACAAGACACCAGTATATTCTGGGAAGAGGTTAATCAGACCCCATTCTGGGGAATTTCAGCCCAACAATACTTCATAGGTCTCTGACGGGGAAAACAGGGGGCAACAGACCCTGCAGATCTGATCAGCTCATTTCCTGGTCCTCAGGCTCTGGTTTTGGCTGTGCCAATTTCTTGTCCTTACCACTGGAGCTAGGATTTGAGCCGAGGGCATCTCTGGAATTCAGTGTTCATGACTTACGTACACATCCTCTTTGCTTTTTGGTAGTATGTTCTTTTCCTGCTTCAGGGCTTCACACCAGGGGTCGTAGAGGACAAAAAGGAGAGTGTCATCCCAGCCTCAGCAGGAGCTGCTGCCTCAACATAAACGCAGCAAGGCAACAGCTCCTGGCTCCAACCGTCTTTCTCTCAGCATGTTCAGGCTTTGGAGAAGATGATGGAGATCCAGCCTACTGGACATCACTGGCAGGACTTGGAGCACAGCCTGGGAAGATTATTCGCTGCGGGAATGGCATGAGGATATCTGCAGCAGGAACCGCTTTAAGCATTTGTTATTTATAATGAGGGCACTGCAGGAGGGCAGCCACCAACTTCCTTGCAGCTGGAGTTTTCTCCGGTAGGAGATTCAAAACTCCTAAGTCAGAGGAAATGGTTCCTGGTTTCTGTTAGTTTAATTCTCAAGCTCCCTCGAGATTTTAAAGAGTTACCTAAAATGTTCTGCTGTGAAGAGTCAGGTTCTCATACAGATGTCCACCCTTTCTCCACTAATTTTTAGTGGCTAAACCTTTCTTAGAAGAGCAGGAAGCCAGAACGTATGTTACAAGTCCTCTCTTGTTTATCGTAACTGAGTCAATAAATATTGGCAGGTCCTCAGATGCCCCAAGGCTCTTCTTCTGTTAGAAGAATTGTTAGGTTTTTTTCCCTTCCAGTGATACAGTGGTTGTATTATGGGACCAAGACTCATTTTCTATATATGACCTTGGGGAATGTAAGGAACTGCTGACTCACCAAATAGCCCTTTTTTTACTATTGAGGCAAAAACAGAGATAAATCCAAACCTTCTTTCTCCCAGAATTAATGAAATCAGGCAACAAAGGAGTTTATTCAGGTTCTTACTAGGTCCAGAAAGATTTTTAGTTGGCCTGATTCGGGAATTGACTTAGACAAATTAAAGTAGAATGCTGTTGTGTGGAATTTTAAAAGGTTAAAATTGCAATATATTAATTTTAAAATCACAAAGGTATACACAGGCTCACATACACAGCGTCTAGCAAGAAATTCTTATGGTTTAAAAAGTAAAGCCTTTGAACTAAACCCAAATGTCTTGCAGCAAAAGTGAGAAGAATTTTTGTGTTCAGCAAAGGAAATACTTTGAGTGTTTTCCCTTAGTGGAAACAGCACAAGGAACGATTCGTACTGAATTGAAGTTTTGTGGTGCCTCATTTTTGTTTAAAACACTTTGGAGAGTCCAACTTTACACTGTCTGGTAAAAAATCTATTTTTTTCAATCATTTAGCTATCACAGTGTAGGATTTGGAGCAGCCAGAGCAGTCAGAGAGCAATTGCCTTTAAGACAACAACAGGCTTGATTCTTTCCTGAAAGGTCTCATCTATCCCGTTTATTGAAATACATAATATTTCTTACTCACTTAAATGAACCCCGGGCCTCAAAAATCCTGTAAATAATTTTGTATTTTAGTATCTAAACACAGTGAATGAATAAAGCAATTCATACATTCAGTGACAAACTTCCTTTGCAATGAAAAAGACACCTAAAATGTGATTAAATGCATGATTTTGGCTCCAAGTGATGTAGGGAAGATGCATGCAATCCATCTATGCACCTGTGACTGGTTAGGCACCTCCAGTTATTCTTACAGGAACCACTACTTTGGCTGAGCTCAGCACTCAAAAGCCATTCTGCTGCTGCCTATGGCTGTCTGGGATTCATGCAAAGGGAAACTGCGGCCATAAACGGTGTGATTCATTAGGTGTGCTCACAACACAAGCAGAGGGCACCCAGACCTGCAGCCACCTTCATTTAAAGACAGTGGGAAGAGGGGAGCTGCACAGTAACCCAGATGTTATAGTACTTGTTCAGGTAGGAGAGTTGGTTTGTGGACCTTCTAGGATGATAGAGCCTGAGGTTAGGAGAGACCCTAACCATTAAGTCGTAGGACACTAAGGTGCACACTATCCCTTCTCATTGAAACTGGGACACTCTGCAACCTGAATTTGAGATCCATGTGTCCAGAGAGACAGCAATGAGACCTGCAGTTGGTTAACTTTTGAAGCAGAGCTTAGCTTTCAGGTGCTCAGTATCAAAACACTCAAAACTTTTTTGTCTTTTGACCCTTCTAACTCATGAAAGAGAGTGAATCTTCCAGTAGTGGCGCTTCTTTGCAACAGGACCAAAGTGTGCACTGAGTGGAACTGGATTGAAGTGAAGAGCCGTTGAAAAGCTTTAAATAAAACGTATCCTTCACAACAGTGTCCAGCAATAGGACAAGGGGAAATGGATTTAAACTGAAGGCGAATAGGTTTAGACTGGATCTTAGGAAGAAATTCTTCAGTGCGAGGGTGGCAAGACTCTGGAATAAATTGCTCAGAGAAGCTGTCGGTGGGCCCTCCCTGGAGATGTTCAAGGCCAGGTTGGATGAGGCCTTGAGCAACCTGGCCTAGTTGAGAGGTGTCACTGCAAAAGCCTTAGTGATGGCTGCAGACCATCTATGTGATTTTCCTGCACTGGGTAATTTAAAGCTAGCCACAGATCTAAGTCATCATGAAGTATCTAAGAATATAAAGAGAATATAAACATGCAAAATTAATGGATGCATTGTTCATTTACCACACAACACAGCCAAGCATTCCTCCCTGTTATTGCCATCTTATTATTGGGAAAATGCCCAATCCTGCTCATTCTTACAACTCAGCAGGTTCTTTTAAGCCAAAGAGTGTTTCAGTGAGAGATGAGCTGGCGAATTCACTTTTTTGTTAACTAATTTCATGTGACCTTGGCAAAAAAATACCTGTTAAATAATTTCATATGACTATGATGACCAATGCAGAACCAAGATTTGCAGACAGTGAGCTGGTAGAAATTGCTGGATCTGAGGTTGAAACAAAGACACTCATTTTTCTAGGGATAAAAAGGGATACTACTTTGCCATCCCTTTGGTTTTGCAATAGACTTTTCCATTTGTGCTGTGCTGTGCTGTGCTGTTTGTGTCTTCTGCACTGGTGATGAGTTAAATTCAACAGACAACAACGACAACATCCTGAACATTTCAACCAATATTTTATTTTGGTTTAAGTCTACTGAAGTAGACAGTATTACAGGTGAATGGATGGAAACGAGTGTAATACACTGAAGAATCAACTCTTCTGAAAGCAGTGAAGAAACGGAAACTGCCATTAGAAATACTTTAGTAGCACGCTGGAAGGAGCATTACAGAGACATGCAGGACAAATGGAGAACTTACCAGAGACTAACTGCAATGACTGGTTGGGTATTTACAGCTCCAGCTACTGAATTTTAGTCATTTATGGTGCCAATAGAGTGGCTTTTTTTGAAGTTGTGTCTATCTTGCTGATCCTAAGTCAAATTAGCAGATCTTAAGAGGAAAAAGTCCACAAGCAAATTCCCAATCAGTGAACCACTTGATACAAACTGCCTTCACACAGAAGTGACATTACTTCAGCTATACAGCTTTAACCTGAACAATTAATGACTACTTAATTTGACTTTGCCTCAGTAGTTTCTCATTGTGTCTATGTTCACAACCACCCCCATGTTGCTATTCCTAACAAGACAGCAGCGACAGAGGAGTTCTCTCTAGTCTTGGGGCTGTTTCAAAGACTGGAGTAGTGAAGAACTGATCTGCACTGCCTAGGCAGAATCTGCCTTGGCAAAGAGAAATATCATAAACCCACAGTATACGTATGGGTGATTTATAAGTAAAAAATTTCCATTTTGGCACCTAGCTTATGCACTTTTCTGGTCATTCAGGAAAGGGTATATATTAGAATCACTAACTCATCCCTCACTTCCTCTTAACAGAAGCTGTTGTTTCTCAGCTTATGTATAAATCATACAATCATGGTACACGTTGGGTTGGAAGGGACCATCAAAGGTCATCTAGTTCAATCCCCTTGCAGTGAGTAGGGGCATCTTTAACGAGATCAGGCTGCTTAGAGCCACATCAAGCCTGACCCTGAACATCTCCAGTGATGGAGACTCCACCACCTCTCTGGGCAACCTGTTCCAGTGTTTCACCAACCTCATAGTGAAGAAATTCGTGTAAACAGTTCCTCAGCTTTCTTGCAGGCTTTCAGACTAGAACTGATAGATCCTGTTTCAGTGTCACCCTCATACATTTCTCAGGACTCAGCTAGGCACTACAGTGAGTCCAGCAATACCTCTCCTTCAGCCGTGAGAATAAGAGAAGCCTTGGCACCAAAACATCCACTAAAACAGAATTCAGCGATGACAAACATAAAGGGATCCATTATCTGCTTTCCTGTATATATTACAGACCTTGGACCTCCCTGGTTTTCAAGATCAGAGAGACTAAAATATGTGGCAGGATATGAGACTGTAAGTACTACTCAGATTCTCCATGTAGCAGTGAAGTAGGGCTGAGGCAGTACCAAATTTTACGCCAGCTTCCTGGGCAGGTGTGCTTTTCACCCTGGCTAAAGGACATAACATTTGCTTAACTCCTGACAATTGTGGAATGCATTGCTAACCTCACCACAGCCTGCCACAAATGCGAACAGCAACCTACGGCAGCATGACAAACCTTCCTCCGTGTCTAGCTTAGAGCCTTCTTCTCCTTCCAGCCACATGCAGCCTGGCAATCATTCAGTCTCTTACTGTCCCTCACCTGCTTTTTGTGAAAACAATATAATTTCCATTACTGGCATCCAAAACCCAAAGTTATAAATATAAAAATCAGACGGCTATTCCCTCTTTCTTTATGGGATTTTCCAAGATTGTCTTGGTTATATTTAGTGTTCATGTGTAATGAGTCAGAGTGTCCACCTGTGGTCTCCATAAACCGATTTTGTAAATAGCATTGACTGATGTGACTCAAAAAAAAAAAAGAAAAAAAAAAGACCAGTTTCTGTTTTCCAGTTTTAGTCTGAATTCAAACACTGTTTGCAGTTCCAAGAACTCTGTGGGTTTCATGCTCTGGGTCAGTGGGTGGGGAATACTGGAAAAGGCACACTCCATCCTGTCCCCTTGTTCCGGTGGGCTGTAGTTCTGCAGAAAGATGACTTTATTTTATAGCACAGCAAACCACCTTTTCATTTAGAAACTCTTTAATATGCAACCTGCAGATGAGGCCCTGGCATACGTGCTTTCCTGTGTCCATTCCTCACTTGGAAGTTGCTATTGAAAAATGTTGGATTTTGATCCAGCACAAATGAATGCATAAAATGAGCTGGTTTTCATAGGTGCTGAAAAGCATGGAAGGATGTCAATCACACCAACTTTTCAGTAACACCTCAGAGAATACGGGAGAACAACTTGACTCCAGTGTTGTGTTATCTAAGCTCAGTTTAGCTTCGTGCTAATGGAGGTGGCCATGCTGTGAAGTGACACCTGAACTGCTCAGTTTGGACTGGAGTCACCCATGCGTGGTGTGAAGGTCCTTGCCCTCAGTGTTTGGACAGATGAACCGTGGGTCTGAAACGCTCCTGTGTGAATTGAGAGGGAACTTCCAGGCTTTTTTGGTGCAAGGGAGAAGTTTTGGGCAGACAGTAAAAGATTAACGGCAAAGAACAGGAGGCAGCTTGTGTCCTGTTAGCAACCGAAGAGTTGTTTTAGCTGATTAACCCCTCTGGCAGATCAATATCTCAAGTCAAAAGCACCATCATGCATAATGTAGAGATATAATATAGATTTGGGTTTAAAGTCAACTATTAAAGCATAACTGAAATCAGCTCTGCATTGCAGGCAAGCCTCATATCCTGAAAAAAAAAAAACCTGAAATGGGAACTCAAGTTTCATTTTAAAATTCGGCATTTTTTAATACATTCTTAAGGCTTTCTTAAGTTCTTGTCCTGAGATCTAGTTTCATCTACATCCTTTGTAAGATTTGCACAAAATGAGCAACTAGACAGCTCTCCTATACTTGCCAAAGGACAGCAAAAAAATGGTTCAGATTGTGTATTAAAAGGACACCTATAAGCGCACAGGTACAGGCATTAGAAGGCTGTAAATGTTCAAAAATAACCAAGGAAGGACATGCTTGCTGAGTGCTTTAACAGTCTGCTGACTTCAGTGGAAGTTTTGGCAAATCTAAAGGCACGCTGGCCCCTTACTAAACAGAACCAAATAAACCAATAATTGCTGATTATGGCAATATCAGATGTGTTTCTTTTATGTTATACATAAAGCGTGTTGTGTTTGGGGCTTAGAAAGAGACCCCTAACTCACAGCACGTGTATCAAAAGGTCTGTTAAGCCTCACAGAGCTTTTGAACCTGCTCTGGGTTGCAACTTTAATAACACTGCTTCATTTTCCTTCATCAAAATTCTATGAAATTTACAGTTAGCATGTTTTCATTATGAAAGTCAGGAAACGCGATACCTTGCAGGATTTTTACGTTAACGCTTCAGAAACACTTGAGTCTAGAGCTCAAAGCAAACTTCAAGGCTTGCAAAACCACTTAGGTTGGAATGTATAATACAATGAAAGGCAATAGTCTGCAGGACTCTTTGCCAACTGAAACCACCAAGAAGCACACAGATCGATTAAGACATGATTCTGCCAGGTGCCAACGTGTCTTGTGAGTCAATGTGTACTCTCAGCTCTTTGAAATCAACAGAACCAAGTCAAAGGACACTCGGTGCTTACTGAGATTGGGTTTCTAGCGG
>NW_009700796.1:22589-24884 GCF_000703405.1 Apaloderma vittatum | reverse complement strand
GAAAGATGGTTTTCTGCTGTATGCTTTGAATAGAAGAAAAAACTCAAAACACCCACTCTCAAACATCAAAATTAATAAAATTACCAAGGAACCAGCATTTCTCATATCGCAATGAATGCAAAGCAAGCAGCTGAGCTAGCAGATAACATGAGGCATGTTAATTTGGAATTACAGCAGCATTTGATTGCAAGAGGATGGCTAAAGTTCTATCAGCTTTTCCATTATAAGCCACTATAAAAATCTAGTGAAAACAGACATTTGGTGTGTGGTTGCTGAGCCTCAGAGTCCTTCTAAAATTTGCATTTGATTAAAAGGAAATCAAATCACTTATTATTATGGCATTCTAGATAAAAATTCAACTGAAGTTTAGGAGAGTTAAGTTTATTTGTGCTTTTATTACCTAGCAAACTTAGGTCCTTAACTTTAATTGCTGCAATTATTATTCTGTAACTGTAAGAAAGAGCTTCCTTATTTTAAAAATAACCTGAAAAGGAGTAGAGTAATTACTCGTTCTTTATGAGTATGTGCTAAGTGCTCCTGATGTAGATACATGCAGCTGAACACTTGCTGGTAGTGTTAAAATACGTGCTAGAAATAAAATGTAATAACTGACTCAAGCCAAGCATGTCTTCTGTGTGGGAATGGCATCTTCTGCCTATTGTACTTTCTGGTCCCTGTGATGCTATGCAATGATTATTTTTATATTACTGGCATAGCATAAATTTCCAGTGTTCCTCAGGCTAGCAGTACTCTTACTTGGATATGAACTCCAGTAAGCTGGGCATTTTCCAAGCAGGAAAGGCAGTTCAGCTTTTGTTTCAACGGTGTCACAAGCTAAAAAGGCACTATGACAGAGAAGTAGCAGCTCAGAAATCACTGAAATCTAGCCAGGTCCCCTTGGGCATCAAGCAAAGCCAGTCACCCCGAGAAACACAGCAGCTATTATAACAGAGCCAGCAACGTGGCACAGACCAAGGGGAAGGAAGTGCAGAAGAAGGAACTGTAGGCAATTAAAGCAACCGTAACTTTAAGGTAATTATCCAGTGTGTAATATAGCCAAAAGCCAGGATAGATGCTTCTATTCTTGTGACGAGTGTCATCCAATATTTTACAACATGGAGCGGTCAGGACTCAGAGCCTCTGTGCTGGGATTTACCTGCAGGAGGTGACCCCAGCAGGGCATGAGTGACTCAGGGGGAAGAGTGTCAGCTTCTGAATCACAATACCACTTCCCGTGGCACTTCGGTTTTCCTTTCAGGATTCCCCTGGCTGCCTGATACTGGGCAGATTGTAAAATCTTTGGAAAGCTGAATATATCTAAAGCCTCGGACCAAGTTTGTGCCCGGCGCAATACAGTCAGGATTGCTGACTTTGCCCTCAGGTTGAAGCTAATTCCCTCTAGTCCTTACAAAGGTAAGAATGGTAGATCTAATTTTAAAATATGCCCGTGTTTTTGTTAAGTGATGTCTAGCCTTCCAGTTCCATAGTCATTTAAGGAACAGTCAATGTTTCCATTACAAACTCCTCTTTCAGGGACTTATCATTGCAATAAAAACATATTGTTATGGCAGAAATACACTCTCTGCTCAAATTCTCTGGTGAAGAAAGGTGACCTTAAGCGTCAAAAATTGCTATACCGGAGCAGGTTACAAGAAAAAGGACTAAAGACTTGATTCTTACCAGAATGTCAAATGCTTGGTTTTAATCATCTGAGAAACTTCACTGAGTTTCAGAGCTTTGTTTACATTTTTAATAAGCAAGCACAGGGACCACAGTAATTAGTAGTTGTTAGAAACAATTAGTAAACAAAATAAATAAACAGACACCATACATATGCTTAGCTTTCATGCAAGTAAGAGCCACATCTAGTTCAGAATAGAAGAAAGGACAAGGATCACAAAGCTATTACAGAAGGTAGTGCCATCACAGTAGTGTAATGGATTTCAGGTGTGCTTTGTATCCTCAGCTCTTGTTCACTTTAACTCTAGGAAACTCCGGCTGTTACGAAAGAAGATTGTCTCCTACTGTCTGAAGGAGATAGGTTTGATAATGCAGTGAGTCTTATGCATCTTCCTTCTACCTGCTCACAATATACAATAGGAAGAGTTAATAAATATTCTATATATTAATATATTGCAGTTAGAGGACGAAGAGTAATGTGTGACAGAGAGAAATTGAATGATATCCCTGTAGGTAACCAACGCTTCTGCTGAGGCGAGAACTCTAATCCAGCATTTCAGCAATGGAAGTTATTCCTTTTCTCATGAACACACTCACAAAATGATATCTCTTCTG
>NW_009700796.1:17836-22558 GCF_000703405.1 Apaloderma vittatum | reverse complement strand
TCCCTACACCAACCTAACAGAACTGCATCGGCATGATCCTGTGACGCTGGCAAACTTAAAACAAAGCCTATTGTCTTCTGATACTAGATACTAGTATCTACTTACTAGATACACTAGATACAAGTATCTACAACGAGGTATTACTTACTTAGTAGCACAAATTTTAGTGTGTATGTAGAATGTTAAAGGAAGGGCTGAAAGTCTAGAAGATAGCTGCAATGCTAATTGTACATCTAACGGATATAATAAAATCTTGATTTTGTGTACTGTAGCTACCAAAATTGTTTGAGACATACTATAAAAATTTAAGCAGGACAGATCTATAATATTACTTCAAGATGAAACTAAGAGATGGAATGTAGAACAGAGAGTGTCTACTTTGCAAGAAGTAGAGATTGAGAGAAATTGATAGCAAAGTGAAGGGAAAGCCATGAAGAAAGAAAGATCCATAAACATTTTGAATATATTTGTACAGTTTATGCCTCTTAATTAAATTCTCTACTGCAGTTACCACAAACTGACATCAAATATTCAAAGAAATTGCCATACCCAACAGATTTAGTGAGCTGTAGGCCAAAAGCACACGCCTGTGGAAATGAAAGAAAAAGGATTTTGACGAGCAAGTGTACCAACACTTTATCATCTCCTTTCCTACTGAACTGAGCTGTAAGTACTAACAACAGCAATAATATCTAAAATAAAAAAAACACCTTCAACAGCATCCATTAAACCACATTTTGACAATGGTTTTCATTTTTTTTCCTGTGCAATCCAAATTATCTATGGAAATATCAGAATAAGAACACCCTTAACATATTAAAATACCACCGCACACTTTAATTAGCCATTCAGGTGGTTTTAATATTTACTTCCTGAGTGAAATGAGGTGAAGTGACTGCACAAAGACCTGCTCTTTTCAGCCCTCCTCACAACACTGCATCTACCAGCTCATGCTCATTTTCAGTGTAAAATTGCTATACAACGTGGCAGAACTGTGAGATAATATGGCATGCTGAAACTTACCTTTCTTTTCTTTTTTTCTTTTCTTTTTTTTCTCTTGAGAGATGGTCCAGTTCTTCACATACTGGAATGGCAGCCTTCTGGAAAAGTAGAGTTTTCTCCAACTCAGCTCCTGACCAAGCTGCTCTACAAGCTCAATTTTAGCAGGCTTTGATCAAAGTTACAGAGAACTTACTGAAACCACCTTTTTCATGTTTGGCCTGCAAGGTTTGAATTACCACGGAAGTTAGCCGTAGTAGTTACTGGCAAATAATTTTCAATAAACTTATAAAAAACATATGATGTCTGGAAAAAAATAAGAAAAAGAAAAAAGAAAAGAGAAAAAAAAGAAGAGAAAAAAGAACAAAGAACAAAGAAAAAAAGAAGAAAGAAGAAAAAAAGAAAAAAGAGAAAAAAAAGAATATTTAAAAAAGAAAAGAATATGCTGCAAATAACAGAGGTAGCTCCACAGGTAAAACTGCTGGGGACAAGATATGAAGCAGCTGGCTGGTAGCACAGACTATGGTGCTGTGGTTTAACTGTATCAGGATTGACTCAAATTTTATTTAGCAAATAGGCTTAAGAGTTTGAAGAGTATCAAATTGAAAAAAATCTAAAACTGTTCTTGTTTTCTGTCGGACTCCTAGTTCACTGCACAGTCTACGAGAGGTATTCAGGGAAGTGAAAAGTCACCTGAGAAATTTTTATAGGAGCTCGCCAAGATAGAAGGAGATGTCTTAACAACTACTAATTTTTTTCAGCTCATCTTTTTAGCTAAGGAAAATCTGGAAGAGCAAACCAGATAACAAAGCTGACAAGGAAGGGCTGTTCAAGGCTGAACACATCAACCCTTCCTTGACAGTCTGTGAAATCAGGCAGCTGTGATGCTGAACTGACGATTAACAGGTTTTATTTCCCTCATTTAAGTAGAATAAAGGTGTTGCAAGCTTTCCAGCTGCACTTCCTAAGGGGATTTCACTTCACACCCAACTTCACTTTAAATGCTGGCTTAATAAAAGTCATATAGACATTTTCTGCATGTGGAACCTATGACGTGCTCTGGAAGCAGTGCTACCACTCGTGCCATGGTATATTCTTCAGGTAAGGAACCTACTTTCATCTTGTATCAAACGTGTGCTGGAGGGACTACAGACACAAATTGTAAGAGTTGCTCTGAAGCATAAGGCAAGAATCTGGGTAAAGCCTCATCCCTTTTACACAGCAGAAGTGCAATAGTCCAAGTGCTTTGTCCATGTTCTGCACCCAGTCCCAGGAGTGGACGTATTCCCAGAATAATAGAGGGGTGCACTCATTTTGCTGAAATAACAAATAAACCAGCTGAGGATAGTCCGGTGAACGAAAAAACTCACTGCAGTTTTCCCTACGGAGGTACTAAGCTGTTTCTTCAATACTAAAATATATCAAAATGGTGCTTAGGAACATTTAGTCTGAAAATGTTGTCAAGTGCCACACTATTTCAGACAAAGAAGTATGCTACAGTAATATCTTCTCAAAACTCAAGTCACTTTTAACCAGCAGTTTATAGTTACAAACAACAGGAACTCACATGCCTTTGGGCACTTGTGTCAAAAGGCTTTTACTGAGAAGGGGTCAACCCAGTCAGCCCCAGAAGAGCACGGCTGATGCAGAAAACTTTGTTATACTTAGTCAGCGCGTTACACTGAACAAGAGCCATTTGGGAAGGGCTGTCTTAAACAATTCAGCTGCATCTCGGGGAAGGGCTCCACCTTAAGAGTTCAACTGCAACTGTTCACCTCCCCTGGCACCGCAATATACAAAACTTCCGAAGAAGATTCTTTGTGGAAAAGGAAAATAAATTGGGGCTGAAAGTTGTAATGTATTGCTATTATTAGGCATAGACATCCACATGAAGGAAAATTCAGAGGAAAGGGACAATATGCTAGAAAAGCCTACTTGGTACCTAAGCAAAACACTGAGTGTCTGCATCTACTTGTGTTATACAGCAGGTTGGTGACAAAACCAAAACCAAGGTGTAGGTTTGCCAAGCCTCGGCTCAGCAGCCTGGTACAAGAGGCAAAATGGAAGAAGTGTCTTTTATTCACTTCTTTAGGGAAGTGATTGTCCCCCTGTACTTGATTTTGGTGAGGCCGCATCTCAAGTACTATGTTCAGTTTTGAGCCCCTCACTACAAGAAGGGCATCAAGGTGCTGGAGCATGTCCAGAGAAGGGCAACAAAGCTGGTGAAGGGTCTAGAGCACAAGTCTTATGAGGAGCAGCTGAGGGAACTGGGGTTGTTCAGCCCAGAGAAAAGGAGGCTGAGGGGAGACCTTATCACTCTGTACAACTACCTGAAAGGAGGTTGCAGAGAGGCCGGGGTTGGTCTGTTCAGCCAAGTAACAAGTGACAGGACAAGAGGAAAGGCCTCAAGTTGTGCCAAAGGAAGTTTAGGTTGGATATTAGAAAGAATTTCTTTACTGAAAAGGGGTATCAGGCCTTGGAACAGGTTGCCCTTCCCTAGACATATTTGAGTTGTGTAGGCATTAGGGAGATGGTTTAGTTGAGGACTTGTCAGTGTTAGTTTAATGCTTAGACTTGATGATCTTAAAGGTCTTTTCCAATCCAGGCAATTCTGTGATTCCTTCTATAATATTTAGTCTTCTTTAAGGCTCAAGTTGTTTTTTAAACCTGCTTCATAGTGTGTTTTGGTGGCCAGAGGGGTTATCTTCCTATCGATTTAAAAATATCTGCCAGTTTTCTTACAATTCTGCTCTACTGTAGGTACAAAGGCTGAATTTCTGCTTACAGCCCACACATTATTTGCTTTTTGCCTTCTTATGCCTTGGAGTTTATACTAGCCTTTGATTTAGGTACTTGAAAAGTGAAAGGTACGTATGAATGATGAAGTGACCCACTAAGTACAGTAATACTCTATTGGTAGCCCACAGTCCATTCACATTACCAATCTTTTCAAATTATTTGCTTCAATGGGCATTTGTGTTCCCATTGAATATATACTGTTTATTGCTTACCAAAGAAAACTTTAAGAGATTGCATCACTGGCAAAATCAAACTTTCAGCAGTTAGGAAATAACACATTTGCATTTGCCCAGATAGCTTAAATTTTGACAATTTGTCTTCAGGCTAGGCACGAAATGGA
Source organism: Apaloderma vittatum (assembly GCF_000703405.1). Taxonomy (NCBI): domain Eukaryota; kingdom Metazoa; phylum Chordata; class Aves; order Trogoniformes; family Trogonidae; genus Apaloderma; species Apaloderma vittatum. The sequence continues at coordinate 18,420 of NW_009700796.1, read as the reverse complement.
GAAGGACGGGTGTGCAATATTGCAGAATGAAGGATACTTGGGAAACCCCAGGTTTGGTACTTCCTAATTTCAAAGTCTTGATTTTGCAACCAGATCTAACTTCATATGAATCAGGGCCCTGGGGAAGAAAGTGTCCATGACGAAGGCAACTGAAGATCACAGCAGAACACAAAAATACCAGGCGGAATTTAGGTTGGCCAGACAGACAAATATCTGGTATTTTCCAACTTCAGAGGACTTGATTTTCCGCCTAAAAAAAAAGAAGTGTGAGTTTCAAGTGTGCATTGCTAATTTACTTTTTAAAGAAAGTTTGACTCTGTTCACATGCAGCCAGTCTTCATCATTACTGGGCTATCACTGCTGACTGCTTGTGACAGCTATGCAGAAAACAGCTGCTGGAGAAACCAGATGAATATTCTCAGCTACCAGCCACACGTACTTCATTGGCAGTGGAGAGAACTGGTGGAAGAGGAGGTGGAGAGGGCTCCCAGAGTGGGATAAAGAAGGGAGCATTTCCAGCCCCTTTTCCCAGAGAGCAGCTTCAACAGCCCTGGAACTAGCTCTGCTGTCCTGGCTGCAGTGGA
>NW_009700796.1:0-17805 GCF_000703405.1 Apaloderma vittatum | reverse complement strand
GCGGGGTGGGTACGGGTGGAGAAAAAGCTGCCACAGCTTTCCTGAGCTCTGGTAGGCAGAGGTGGAAAACACCTTTGGAAAAAAAATTTTGTGAGGCAAAATAAATGTATTTTTTCCTACCCTAAGATCTCCCTCTTTTTTGTCCTGCCACACTGGTTTGCACACGCTCTTCACAGGGACGTATTTCAAAGCCCTGTTGGAAGCACCAAAGATGTTCACACTTCTCAGGATGAAGTAACAAGAACTTTTAATGCTGAAATGGGTCAGGGCTCCCAGGCGTGCAGGTAGACCAGCTGCCACCTCGGTGATTAAAGCAATAAAAGATACAGTCTACCACAAAGCATCAGGTTGGAGAAAAATTTCCTCCTGTGTTTCATCCTTTCCTCCAGTGCATACCCACATACTGGGGTGCCCACAGCTGGCCTAGATTATCCCAATAAAAGCGCTACCACTGACTTCAGGACAAGAGGAACCCTCAGCAGGTTTCTTATCTGGACTCCCTGAATCAGAATTTTAAATGCCCAAAGGAAATACTGAGCGTCTCCCACACCTATTACACGAGAAAAGAGAATAATGTCACGTAATAGCACATTTCTCTCTCAAGAAGCTTTGATGACAGGAAAAAAAATACCCAAATACAACTATTTTTCTAACTTGTTCATCCTTGGGAGTTGCCAGAGGAAGGCCTTTTGTTGCCTCCCAGACCACCACAAAGTTGAGACATGGAGAACAAGTGATCGTCCACATGACTCTTTTGTGAAAGTTCTGGATTTTCCAAATGGCCATTTACAGTTACATGTTTATTAATTTTTCCAGGCAGTGAGCATTACAAAAATAAAGGACAGAAAACCAGAGGTTATGTGAATAGCTCCCAAGTGACTATCAAGAGCATGCACTTTCAGTCTCTGATGCAGATGATAGTAGATTTTCTCAGAGAATCCACAGGAAGACATAGGCTGGCTTTGTGAAATTGCATAGAAGTTAATAATTTGTAAAATATGTATCTATGAAGCCATATCAACAAATAATTTTTAAGTGATTCTTTAAATTATTGGTAACATTCACCATATTCTCCGACAGACACTGGCTGTAGTAGTTATAGTGAGGAATTTTTTATCAGAGCTGAAAAGCCCTTAGGTGAGCAAATACATCTATAACTTAAAAAAAATCTTTTTTCTGTTGAAGAAACAGTACCAAATTTCTGATCTTCTGACACTCAGGCATATTCTGTAGTTGAGATCTGCCACTCAGACTGTTCTTCTTTCTTATTAGATTTTCTATCTTAAGAAAAAATCAAGTCAAATTGGTAAAATTTTGTGTACTTGACTAAATACTAAGAATGATGTCCCATTTTACTGCTCTCCAGCATTCCACTGAATAATTCAATACGTACTCTTGCTCCAGCAGTGGTGGAATAAATTATACCTTGCTTCCTCCTTGGAATGTTGATAATAGGTAAGCTGTTCACCAATATTAAAGGTAACAACTCTTCTTTGTGATTTCTCCTTTTTGCAAACCTCAGAAACTTCTGAACAAAATAATACCGATTGATGAGCCATGCTAAAATGAAAACACTCATGGACACAAAATTGTATCACTGGGCAAAAGCACAGAATTGTCCTCAATAAAAATCTTTCTGCCTAAGACTCATTATCTTTATCACATCATTTGTCATGTGAATTCACCCTGTATTTTTCCTGCTTTCCAAAGTAAGTGAAAAACACTCACTCAGAATGGAGGAACCTTCAATATATCTACTCTTATGTTCTTCTAGACATACGCGTTCCCGCTATGAGTTTATGTCATTCAGTTGAAATGAACCTAGTGAAAAGGTGGACTGGGCTCTTTGCATTTACCAGTGTTCCAAGCTATATAATTCACAGAGGATTTGGTACAAAACTGAAGGAAGTGAGCTTTTCTCACTCATGTGAGTTTTTCTATTTCTCTGCCACAGATCTTTAACTCTTTATTGTCTTTCTGAATATCCAGCTACAAAACTGCTTCCTTCTAGTCATGCTTTTACACTCATTTGCATTCAAAGACCCACTGAAGAAGCTCATTCCAGTTCTGTAGCTTCCTTATATGTTTCTCTTTACCCTGTTTCCTCCTTTCCACAGCAAGGTAGCTTGAGATATTCTCTTATTCCCATTTCTTTCCCAATCGCATCACACATCCTTCCCAAACTTCTGTCACACGCCTTTCCAGTATAAGAAGGTGGGATTACAAGAGCTACTTGGCTTTCTTAATCTCATTCATCGTGGAATTTGTTTCCCCTACATATAGGTACGAAGTCAAATGATTTGCAGAAATCTATTAGAACCAGCCATCCACTCTCCAGAGTTAAGACATACCACGGCCAAAGGAAAAATACAGTCACATCTCCTTCTGGACCTGAACTGTTCTTGGGAATAACTACGTAAGCAATACTGTGGCTTTGTGCCCAACTCCTCAGCTTTGCTGGGCCTACACTGACTCACACAGGATCATGTCAGCTCTCTCTGTAACCACTGCACTCGTTGATCTGCAAACCAAATTGTCCTCTCATGCATAAACGAAAGATGACTCTTTGCTTTACCAAGCAAACTGGTTGTCTCATCTGAAAGGTTTTTCAGGCAAAATGTTGAGGTTTTGTTGCAAATAATTAAACTCAGGTTTTTCTCAAGAGAGACATCACGGAGCATCAAATGAGAATGATCAAAGCTGCTAAGAACAGCCAGGCAACACACCAGCCACCTGCCTACATGAAAGATAGTGGTAAGACTAAAGACCCCAACTTAAGCTGTGGAGTTTGTCAAGGACATTATATGCTGCAACGAGCTAAAACAGTGGATTTCAGGACTATTACCTAATGGAAAGCAAACCAAGAAACATGCATTGCTGTGTACTGAAAATTTTCACTGGTAAGAAGCATAACATTTCAGAATGAAAGGTGCTCTCTAGCTGCGAAACACCGTGTCATAAATCGACTTTTAACATATAAGATGTAGAACTAGTTGGCATTTGGGCCTAAAATTGATAGAAAGTTATACATACTCCAAATGCAATTTTTTATTTAAATGCACACACATACTAAATATACTTCACTAAATATGCACTGCAGAAGATCCAGCAGGTTACAAAACAGGGGTAACTAGCCACTGGAACAGGGTAGTTGTTGTGTTTTCACACACTCGAAGTAGTTAAATAGATGATACATCTTCTCATCTCCACCAGCAGCTGTGAGCAGAAATTGTTGAGTGAAATTCCAAGACTTGTGTTACCTAGGAGGTCAGCCAGGACCATCGTAATGATCCCTTCTGGTTTTAAAAGCTCTGAATATTGTACAAAATGCCTGTAATTAATCTAGTTCCATAGGCTTCTGTTTACGAGTCAGTTATTTTGGCTCTCTGTATCAGGAGGAATAATTAGTTGCAGTCAGTCAGGGTTTATTGAAAATTGGGAATTACTATCTGGAGCAAAGACTGTTTCTAAAAAACCTGCTGTATAAGCCCATGCTCTTTGGAAACACTGAAGCTGATCTCTGTGACACATCCTATTTGCTGAAAGTTTACGGTAGATTGACTCATGCAGTTTTATGTTGTGCTCTGTTTAAAATACTATTTTTTTTTGGTTGAGTGGTAGCTGTTTCAGTGGTTACCTTTTGGTTTGATGGTTTGTTTTTATAGGGCAGAGAAAGTTTACCCAAATTACGAGCAGTTGCCAGTACTGCCTGAAGAAAAATGTCATCCTGACATTGATTTCTTTGGGGAATGAATCATGCAGCTATGTAACTTTTAGCAGTGGTGTCTGTCTAGATTTGTGATCTTTTTCCTTTCTTTTAGTACAATGCGTGATGTCTCGTCTTAAGCATATTTATAGTTTTCTCTCTGTTTACTAACAGTTCTTTTCTGTGTGTCACTCATGTCTGGCATATGCATCATCAGTAGTTCCATTTCAGTATAGAAACCCGTAATTTCACTTTATATTTTGTCCATATGCATCATTTTTGTGGTTACGTTATATCCATGATAGAGCATTACAAGGAGGCCTTCTTAATGATAGAAACCATAATGTGTCCCAAATATAGCACAGTATAGATAATTGCAGACCGGAGTTTAGGGGTATTTTTGGTTCTGACAATTAATGATTGCCTGCATGAAAGTTTTCATGCTTTGCATCACATAAAAAACCACCAACAGATAACCAACGGCACATTCCTTTGGAGAGTTCCCTTGAGCTCAGCTAATCCAAAGAAAATCAGAACGGCCAAATCTTTAAATCAGCACAAACACAAAACCTAAGTAATGAATACAGCTTTATGAATTTCTTCAGGCCAGATCCTGCTCACTTGAAATGCTCCACTTAGGCAGAGAAGTGCTGAGGAATCCCAGGAGCAACAAAATCAAAGCAGCAGATGTTTCTGGTCTGGTTCTAATTCCAAATAATTAGAGTAAGAGATAAATCATAACTTCTCATTTTCTTATCCCTACTTCCCTTTTAAGATTGTTTGATTCCTTTGTTTCCTTGTTCTATTACTGTGTGTTCCTCTTAATTACAATTTATTAAGTGCTGGTTAAAGCAAATCGTTGGAGGAGTAAGCTGTCATATCTGCCATGATGTTTAGGGGCTCTCCACAATAAACTTCAGCTCTTGCCATTTGCCTCCTTGAAAAAGGCAGCTCAGCATTCAGTTTGTGCCTTCATCACCCTCCCCACCACAGCAAGGAGAGACACTCACTATGGCCATGTGGCACAGCGTGACGGCGGGCACGGTCACTGCATGCGAGGGAGTCGGTGCTGAGGACACACCAGCATCCACACACAGGGAAAGACTCCCATTTACTGACTCATTTCCCTGCCACAGATCCTCCTTAAAGGAAAACACGTGCCGTTAGCGAATCTCTTCCTAGCGTCAACAGGCAGTAATTCACATTCGGCTCGATTTAAGTCTAGAAATTTAGAAGAAACAAAGTTTTCTTTGAAAAGAGGCCAGTTCCAGCTGGAGAACTAGCATATGCAGCTTCAAACAGGATGCCAGTCTAAATCTCCTCTTCCAGTGCTCATCTGTACCTTTGTGAAACTGGCTTCCCACCTCTGTGAGCTGGCACTGTGCCATCCCACAGCACGTAAGGGTACCAGGGTGGGCAGCCAAGCGATCGCACGCACACAGACTCTGGGCAAGAAGGGCATGAATCCAAGCACAGGAATGTAGATGCAACAGCATGGCTGGAGCCTCTGCACAGATTCAACAGTTAATGGACCGTGTCAACAGCATGAGTCTAGAATCACCTCCGGTATCAGCCAAACAGCCTCCACCACTGTGTGAAGTCTGTTTTGTTGCCAAGAGATCAGGACACATATTGCACAAGAAAAGAAGAGGGAAGAGAGGAAGGAGAAGAGGAATAGGAGATTTCTTAATGATGGGTTGTGCATTTAAGCTCTGCCTGCCCTTTGCATAGTTCTAATTCTTTTTATTAGGTCGTTGGTCATCGGAAAGAAAACGTCAGATCTGTGATGCAGCACTGTGGATGCTCTGCATGGCAAATTTCTTCCATGCCATGAAGCCAAGGACTAGTTAACACGAGAAGTAATCTCTTACCATCAAGTCAGCTGCTCACAAGTTCAGGTTTATTCTTAACTGCTTCTGGATAGTTATAGCCTAAAGGGTAAGACCTCTCTACCACAGCATAGGACAAAAAATTGCTGAGATCTACTGTTTCTTCCCAGCACATGCAAGCATCCAGCTTGAAAGTGACTGTGAATCCCATAATAAAGTTGGAATCTCCAAAAGCCTTGGAGAAATTGGAATTCTACACAATGTTTTACTGACAGTGTCAGACATAGTCTGACACCATCCTTCGAACTGTTACTTGTAAACTCATAAATTCTTTTGAACGCTGTCGTAAAAGCCCACACATTAAACAAAACCATGGACCAATTTTTGGTGATGACAAATACTGTGCTGATTTATGAGAGCAAGTAGATTAAAAAGCAAAGCACCCAAGCAGGTGTCACTTCCTGTGTGGGGATGAGACAAAGATTTGAAATTTGGGGGAATCCTGCCTTGGGGAAAATGCTGAAAACTCAGTGGTTTCCAATGGTTCCCAGCAATGAAAAGTAATTGCTATACAGAAGTCTTTTTATAAGCCCTTTAGCTCATTTTTTTTCCTTGCCAGGGGTGTTTCAGCAGTAGTTCCAAGTGATGTGAATTACTCCAAACGGCAGAAGTCACAGAAGTCCTTTTATCCAGTCTGTGCTAGTGCTATACTTTATATGTTAGATGTCTGTTAAACTAAAACCCACTCATAATCATATCACATTGTATACCTAAGCAAGTATCCACAATTCAGAGATATGTATATGAAGTAGGGACTGGAATCCAGCCTTCCAGTTTCCAAATCAAAGGTCAAAAATCTCCAGCTGTACTAGCAATAATCAGAATTGAGCAGAAAAACATCCTCATTTCTTTTCGTCTTTCTTCATTACACAAAACTTGAAGTTGTAAAAAGTCTAATTCATTAGGACATCAAAAACAAAACCACAAAAGAAACAGCTTTCTGCGTATGGACTGAGCAAAGTTTTCTTCCTTTGGTTTTGTTAGTCTGTCAAGCAGAAAATAGACCACCACCATCATCCTCCCTCCCCTTCACTAGTGAACAGTCTGGCAGACAATAACTAGGAAGGTGGTAGAATGAGGCTCAAAACCTTCCTTTTCTTGCCAGAAAGACACCCACACAGACATGAAACCAATGTTACGATACATATTACACAACACTGTGTGTCTCCAAACGCCAGGGAAGCAGCTCAGGAGGTAAGACAGAGTTCATGGAGCAGGGCAGATGTCTCAAGACAGATTTGGTAGCAGGGTTCAGGCAACGACCAAGGACCGGAGCCATGAGAGCAGCAAGTCAGCCGCTTCGGAGCACTGAGCAGACACCGTCACCACTGCTGGTGTTCAACAACACAGAAAAAAAAGTCTGGGATGCCTGTTTTACACTATGCACGTATTACCACATACCTATAGGATAGTAGCGAGGTCTTCAAGCTTCCCCTGTTTTCCTGTAGATCTTTCCTTGTTCATTGTGTTTCCCTTTTTCTCATCTTCCTCGCGCTCTTGCCTTTTGGTTTTGCTGGATGAGCTCATAAACCTTCCAGGGCAGGTAGCTGCCTCCTGGTTTTTTGCAGAGTGCTGAAAGCATGGTAAAAGCTCTTTGTCTCTGGCTCTATCTGGAACCTGTGCAGTAGAGTTTGAACTGAAAAAGAAGAAAACAAGAGTAATTAAATAATTATAAATCTATATAATCTATAAATATGCGTGTTCAACAAGAAGGTCAAATGGGTAATGCAAAGCACAACAGCTGAACACTAGGACCAGGACACCAAGATCTTGTAGGACTGACAGAGCTAGTGCTTCAAAGTTTTGTCATTTCTCTGCACCATAAACACATTTCAGGTAAAATCCATGCATCACCTAGGTACCACTTAACTCATTTGCATGTTTTACTCTGGGCACAAGCACAGTGTCTGCCCTTTCTTGTGACTTCCTACCTGTCACACACCTTTCTCCAGAGCACCCCACACAGTTCACCAATTTATAGAAGGATTGTTGGCGTATTGGCAAGCAAAGCTCAGCTTTGAACTAGTACAAGGCTCTGTCAGCCTGTACTTCAAAGTCAATGACTTTTCTGTTCTCTTAAAAAATGTTAGGAGAGCCGGAAAAATCTTTTTCAATTTGTTGTGCTGGGCAGCATACCTGCTCTCTTGGGGCAACTTGTGGACAACTCTGCCACTAATCCCTACTATAAACTTAGAAAGCAAACTCAACAGAGTGCATGCCAGTTCTTTTCAGTTCACAGCAGTGTGTTTAGGTCTGTTTCTAAATGTAAATACTTTCAATAGCCATAAAATCCTCTGTTTAATTGCTTTTTTTTAGAAAGGAGCCTCAAACCAGAATGGGAAGGGCATAACTGGGCAGGACAGAAGTGTGATTCCAAGCAGAACATCACATTTGGTCCCTACTTCTGCAGGCCAAAATAACAGCTCTCCAAAGAGCATCAGGGATGTTCAAATTCCAGAGGCAGAACCAAACTCTGTGTCTCAAGACACAACACAGTCTCTAGGAGGAGAATGAAGGAGAACTCAAAAAGACAGAAATGCCTGAGATAAGAATGTAAAGATCCAAGGCTGGGTACATACCCATGATCGTTCATGTGTAAACAAACAGTTAAATTTATGTCAGGGAGCAGCATGTTCAGTTTTCTGAAGAAGACGTGTTTCCCAGAAGGAATTACATAAATATTTATGAAAATGAAGCAGGAAATATTTTCCCAGGGTAGGACACTGTTCAGCACTGCATCAGGTCAGCAGAAGCCGGGGTTTATTTTGTCAGTCTTCCCCTGGAACTGAATCATTGCCCTCTTGTTTGCAAAAATCTGTTCTGACACAGGAAGAGGCTGCACTTAGATAAACACAATTACAAACCACACTGAGTATTTCACTTTCTATCACATCTCTGAATGCATATGTGAATGCTTGACTCTTTTGGACAGCTTCTCGGAGTGACTGCATGGAAAACAATAGCAATAGGTATCTGTTTTAGGCCTCTCAGGAAGGCTGATGCCATGTAAGTAAAGTCAAAGGTGTCTTCAGTAGAATTGAAAGCCTGTAGGCTAACTGTCAGAGAAATATTCTTAATGAAAGTGTTCACTGCAAAAGGGCTTGTAACGCATTCACTCTGAGCCAGCAAACTCTTGCAAAGTGCACAAGTTAGAAATGCACAGTTGTAATGCAGTGCTACCTGAGTGAGCAGAAGTTAGTTACACACAACTGAGGTCCGTTGAAAAACTAGGGTACAGGATTCAGTACTGCACCTCCTAAAGTGTCCGGCAACTCTCTGAATCTGTGGTCTGAGAGCAAAGCTGCTTCTGAGATTTCAGTGCTGGCCAGCCGCTCTGCTCCCTGGGCACCAGCTGCGTCCAAATCCCTCCTGCCTCACAGCAGACACTTCCAGCTGGAATCTGGGCCAGTTTTTCTGCTTAAGGACTAAAAGCTAAGGGAGGTAGTAGTGGGAAAGGAGAGGAAGGAGTACCCCAAGAAGGCGTTGTAAGCTCTAAAGCAAACCTAACGTTCTGCTAGAGCACCATGTGTCAGACCAGAGAACGCTCACGCCCAAACCTCAAGGTACCCAATACAGAAGGAAGATTTTGGGGATTTTTGTCCTTAGTTTGGTTCTTTTTGTCAGCAATTTGCAGGCATATAAAGGTCTAGTCATTGTTTATATCTTACTCAAAGGAACAACCGGTGGAGACTGTGTTTACAGGCTGGAGTAGTCATTGCATGGTGTCAAAACCAAAAATGACGTTTTACAAAATAGCCCTAGGATTACTTTCCTCCCTACACTTGGCAAGCCACATGTTACTGCTTTTCCTCTGCCTCTAAGCTTTGCCATTGTGACTGATTTATCTGGTAGGATAGGATGAAACTCTCTGAATCGTCATGACCTCTGATACCAGGAGACCTGAAACCATCTAGGAACCCAAAGCAGAAAAATATTGTACTTTTTTTCTTCTTTTACTTCAGATGCCCTCAGCTTTAGTCAGCACAATAAATTTGGGTTAGAAAGGATGCCAGCAGCCTCTCAACACTTCTGGCTAAATCAGTCCCTGGTTATAAGCAGGATGTATTAACCTGGAGTCCAAGCACAGGATCTGGGAGTCTACAAATTATTAAAATTGTCTGTAGATCTGGCCACCTTTTGATGAACACTATTTCAGGATGTTGTCTGTACTTCTCATGGTTTATTGCCATTGAACTACTAGCATCTGAAGTATAAGCAAGTGAAGGTGATACATATAACCAAGGAAGGACTTGGACTTCAGGGAAGCAATGTACTACACCAAGGTTACCTGACTACTGCTTATCTCACAGGAACAGAATCTTTCAGGAGTTTCTTTTGTGTCTTCTCAGGCTTTCCTTGTAAAACATTCACGCCCTAGGAAATATTTGCTTTCTGTCTTTTATGTCTGGACAACACTGCCTAGTTTGTTTTTCTCTCTTGCCTACAGACATTTCTCTAAGCCTGATTCAATGAGAATTAACATGCACAACAGATAATGTGCCTCGCTAAATTTCCATCAGCAATGAAGGTGCCTGAAGGTTTTTCAATGAAGCTGGTTTCATAGACGTGGATTTGCCAAAGCCCAAGCTTTTCATGCCAGTATATCCGTCTTGATGTACTGCCTGTTAAGGCAGGTTTCCTAGCTCCAGGACAGGACTTCTGGTCCAATATATAGGAAGACATAACTGATTAGAAAACAGCCTTGTAATAAGGAAATACAACCTTAAGGCTCTAGTGCAAACTGGTTTGAATTAGGCAGAGAAAAAAATTTGAATCTGGATCTCCTACATTTTAAGTAAGTGCCTTCATTACCAATTTCTTGGACATATTAAACTTCACTTCTCACTGTGTGTTTAGGAGTTTTGTGACTGTCATGGAGGAAAGAAGAAAGTAGCATCTTGATTTATTTTCTCATGTGGAATGAAAATATTTGTGAATGATCACAGCAATAGCAGTATCAGAAAAGTGTTCCCTGCTTAGTCCTGGTCAGTGATTGAAGTAGTTAAACAAATGGTTTCCTCTCTCACTTACACTCACCCCGCATTATCCGCAATAAATAACAAAGAAGTCACTGTAAGTCTGTCAGTACAGTGGAACAGATAGCATCATTCACGTCAGTTTGGCAACATTTCCCAAAAAGCCTCCTCCAAAGCTAAGTACGCTAGCTTCCCACTCCTACACTCTCTATTCTTGCTCTTACATTGACCTTCTGCTCACAAAATGGAAAGTGAAGAGAAGAAAAAGATAAATAAAATAGATTTACAGTGCACAAGTCAGAGGCACAGCGCCCAATACAAATCACAGAGGAACAAGTTTATTCCTGGTACGACTCTATCCATCCATAATCCTCCCTTTCTCTTTCCTCCCCCTTGAGCTGTGGTGTATCTGTTATCAAGGCTACATTTGAGGGTGTTAGTTAAATTACAGACCTCTATTTATTTCTGAAAAACACTATATATGGTTTAACAAAAAAGAAAAGTGTTTTGAAAAGTGGGACAGTCTGTGACCAGGCTAGAAAGAAAGCGGGAGAGGAGTGTCTTGACCCCTCTTGGGACTTCTGCCAACATTTCATCCCAGATGAAAGCTTGAAATCAAAGACTTCCTTCAGCCTTTAAGGAAAAGTATCCACTTTTAAAAGGCTGAAATGTTGTAGGGTTAAGGAACTAATATTCTCTTAAATAATAAGGAAAGCATCTCAAAAGCTATTATCTTAGAAAGTGCTTTTTTTTTTGCCTAGAATGGAAAGCAAACATGCGCTCGCACACTAGGCAGTTCAAAAGCATAGTCTGGCTTTTCGAGTAGCTGTCTCCTTTGTTATGTGAGAAACCAGAAGTTAATAAAAGTCCTGGAAAGATTACAAATACTCATCCTCCCTTTCTCTTCTGCCAGGCAACCTCAAACAGTCAGCTGTCTCTGGTTACTGTGTTCTCCCTAACAGAGAGCTAGAGGGCTTTTCTAGCAAGGGATTGCACATGGCTGGATCCTGTCACAGCTCCTTCCAAGAGGATATATAGTGGTTTTGCATACTTGTTCCTCCAGCCAAGAGGCCTCCCACACCTAGTTTCAAAGTCCCAGCACCCAGTTGAAAACCTGATAGTTACCTCATGCAGATTTGACCCAGCAGCAGCTTCCTGGTCAACCCAAAGATGACATTCTGCTGGGAGCTCTGCTACACCACTGTCCTGATACATGGCCTCTCCCAGAAGAGGAGAAAGATGATACGGGAGGGAGGTACTGCAGCCATTTAAGCTCATCCTGCTCTGTGGCTTCAATCCTGAAGCCTGTCCTTCTGTACTGTGTTCACCAACGTACCGTGAGATTGGAGCAACCACTGTGGAGCAATCTGTAAGCATAAACTCATCATTTATAGGCTTCTGGCTCAAGTATCCATTAATAACATCAACTTTTCATTTGCTACTCTGGGGACAACGGGTATGTGGCACCCAAGAGGTGTGAAATAGCACCAGTGAATTCCACTCACAGTCGACTGGCAGCTCGTCCATTGTCACTGACAGTCTCCATGGCAGAAAGCTTTTGTGGAGAAGCCTCTCTACATGTTACATGGAGTCTGCATTATTCTTCCAGCACACAACCAGCCACAAGTATCCTATAACTAATTAGTACTCACTTGGATACAATACCGAAATCTTTTGTCTCTTGAGTAAGTGAAAAGCTGGGCATGAGAAGTCAGTGCCGAAAGGAAAAAAAAAATTACAAAAGAGACATTCCCATATATTGAAGAAACTTTCCATGGCAAAAGCAGCTAATCATCTTGCAGATAAGAGATAAATTCGCATAAACAGCTGTCACTGTTAAATAAATATCCTGGATAATGTGCAGGACAGAAATAACTACAGCATCATCAAACTCCTTTCTTCACTTTATTTAGCTCTTCTTGCATGTAGCTCCCAATCTTTGCACTGCTTCAGTTAGTGGAGCATTTATTTTTGAGTCAGCTGCATTTGTTAAGACTGTAACAACGAAAGGCATTTCCTGAGAAGCTGCAAGGATGAGCACCAAGAAAGAACAACAGCTAAGGAAATACGGGACCCTAGTAGTGCTTTTTATATTCCAAGTTCAGATTTTTGGTTTTGATGTTGACAATCGACCTACAACAGATGTCTGCTCGACACACACAATTTTACCTGGACCAAAAGGTGAGGAATATCAGGGTGCTAATGCTGAGATCAGTACTGATAGAATTTTATTGTTAAAAGTAAAGACATGGAGGGCTTGTGGCATGGGCTGGGGATGAAAGATGTGAATTATTGTGGACTGTACAAACATCTAGAAAAGTAGAATTGTTATGGAGGAACGTGATGAAGCAAGGATATCTGAATTTGCTTTTCTTTAGTTTCAGGCACGGTATCACATGCTTATGTAAGTTAGAGGTATCCTTTTGCATCTTTCTCCAGTCTCATAAATCTTCTCTTACTTCTTGTATGCATCACACAACCAGGACAGCTAGCAGCCATAAATTGAGTGACTTTGTCTAAAAATAAGCACATATTGTGAACTGGTAATGGTCCACTTTGCACGTACAGGTAGGGAGAGATATGCAACTTTTAAAATTACTGAGCTGCCATTGCTTCCAAATGTTTACTTGTAAACACAGCTCTGCGGCATTCATCAGACCTGATCCAGCAGCCCTTGTTGAATTAAACAGGACCTTTGCTACAGATTTCAGCAAGAATTAGATCAGCTCTGGCATGTGGAGGTCTTTTATCTTCAAAACACTTTGCAAATATCTGAAACCAAATTTTCTGTATTAACTGACTTTTTGTGTAACAAAACTAACGTCAATGGAATTGCCTGGAGGGTATCTCAGCCAAAAATTAGGCCCATGACGCACAAATCTATCTCGCAGTGACAGGTTTAAAATATATATTCCACACCATGGCTATAGCAGTTTGAACTACTGCTTTCTTTTCAGTAATTCATTCTATTTTTCTATAGACTACAGACTGGGAGAAAAAAATGCAACTGATTTAAATTTTAAGCAGAAAAAAGATTATCAGCTTAAAAGCACTGCTACAGACTCATTTGTTTTTATGATGGATTATTCAAATGCATGTTGCTTAAAGGACCATTTTTAATCAGCAAGTTAATTTCTTTATGATTACAATCCAAGCTTAAACTTTTGCTGCCACAGCATAAATGCAGAGAGATGTAATGATCCCCAAGGGAGCTAGTGGGAATTTGTTTAGTTAGTATCTGAATAATGGCAGGCTGGAGAACAAAGTTTGACAGGATGTATTTAACAAGTCGCAAAGCTCATGAGGTGGTCTGGTGACAGCACGAGAGTAGCTGGGACTCCAGCTGAGTTCTGTGGTCTAGCTGGTATAAGGAGCATTTAAAGGTTACACATTATGGTTCTTTGCAAGCATGATACTGAGAAAGTCAGGATACAGTGACTACCAGCCCTGCTGCCTCCTGGCTGATGCCATGTCAGAAGAGGAGTACATTGGCAAGACAGTGTATTGGCATGGTTCTTGCTACTACTTTAAAATTAGATTACCATGCCCAAGATCCATGACTGGTAAAAGGAGTATCGAGTAGATCACCTCCAAATTACTGGCTCTTATTCACTGCATGTCATCAAATACATTTTGCAGTCTATGTGATATGATCCAGAGGCTAATTTCAGTTCTTACCACAGCTGAGCTCATCCAAGACAGTTACAACCAGCTCCCAATGGCACTGGTTGTTTGGATTCTGTGATATTGCGACTGCCAGTCAGCTCGGCAATTAAAGACTAAGCAGGCTGCAAGTGTGAACTACTCTGTTACTGCTCAAGCATCCCTCGTAGTCAAGGTTGAAGCATGCTGACCTAATATGGCAGAACAAAATCTGTCCTGCTGCCAGATTTCCTCTATCCAGCTCACGTCTACAGACTCAAAGCACGCGATCCCCAGCCTAAGAGCACACCACAGTCAGAGGCAACACTTCGCTGCTCAAACTTTAACCCTAACAATGGGCAAGCACTTGACTTAAAAGTTTTTCTTTACTGTGCTACTTCTGTTGTTCACCTTTGTCCACAGCTGTTCTGAAAATGCGTTTTCACCCATCTGCACAAGTTTCACCCCCTATCTGCTCAGAATATTCAGCGGTGGTAGAACACAGCAGTGCTCCCACAAGACAGAGGTGCTGAGCTCCCACAGTACACGGGCCAGCTTTTTCTACCACCACAGGTCTGTGGCACTTCCTCCTTCCATATGAACATGGAAGTGTCTAATGGGCCAAAACAACTAGAACCGCATAGAATTAAAAGATATTCAATAGCTGTAAGACTTCCTACACTGTCCCACCTCATCGATTCCAGTGCAAGGCAAAAAGCGTCCTGTAGGCTAGATCCGGTCTGTGGGCTACAGGTGGGATGGAGCCTGGTGCTGTGCAGCAGCAATACTGCCATTCCCATCATGCAGCTCCAAGGAGAGGAGAAAGCTGAGGGAGAAGTAATGTTGTTTGGAGAGGCTCAGAATTTATACCCTTTAATTCTTACACTATCGGAGGTTGTGTTACTCACTTCTTCATATAGGCACTCCTGGTTGCTACAGCAGCAAGGACCCAGCCTCTCTGCATGCTCATCCTGAAAATTACGTATTTGAAAACAGTCGCAATTATTGTGAAAACTGGCCACTTCTTGTACATGTAACTTGTCCGAGTTAATTTGTGTAAGTCAAATTCTTCCCCTTCAAAACTATACTCTTTGTTATGCTCATACCTGAGATGTCACAAGGGAAGCATGCTAGGAGGGACGGGATGAAAAGAAAGGGTAATTCCAGGATGACTATCAGGAAAGTCTTCAAACCGGTTGTGACAGTCCCATCAGCTCCCAAAAAACACGAAGCGAAACCAGAGGCTTTTGCGTGTAACACTAAGAGCTAGAAAATACTCTGGAAGGATGCAATCTCCCAGGAACAAAAGGAAAGCAGTAAATGCCCTGTAAGTCTTTTGCACTCACTCTGTTGCAATGGCAGAAGCCAGTCAAACTGCTCGGCGTTAGAATCGGAGTTTAAGTCTGACCTCTGGTGGTTCTGCATGACGCAAACCAGGCGCCCTGCGATCCCCTCCATCCATCTGCTGCTCCCCCATCGCTGGTGCAAGGAAAGCAAAGTTGACATCTGCTCGTAAAGAATGATGTAAAGATATTTTCGAAACAGGCACTCCAGAAAAAGGGGTAAAAAAACATAAGAGAAAAACAAAAGCTGGCACTCCTCTCCCAGTTTCCTTTTCCACACAATATTCAGGTGTCTTCTCAAGAGGAAGGGATTATTTTTCATGAACAAAGCCCAAGTGCAACACCTGTTTTGTCTTGCCTTTCTGAAAAAGCTTTTGAGATACACAGCAAACTGACTTATATAACAGTTTAAAACAGAAATGTGTAAGGCATTTTCTAAGACCTTTACTGAAATATCTCAGAAAACAAAAAAAAAGAAGGAAATAAAAAGGCCAAACCTGATTTTCAGTATTCATAACGAGTGATTTTTGGTGTTTGACCTGAGGTCATAGAATCACAGAATCATAAAATCATAGAATCTTAGAATCATAGAATGTGTTGGGCTGGAAGAGACCTTTAAAGGTCATTAGGCCACCTCCCCTGCAGTGAGCAGGGACATCTTGAACTAGATCAGGTTGCGAAGAGCCCCATCAAGATTGACCTTGAATGTCTCCAAGGATGGGGCCTCCACCACCTCTCTGGGCAGCCTGTTCCAGTGTTTCACCACCCTCATTGTAAAGAACTTCCGCCTGATATCTAGTCTAAATCTACCCTGTTTACAAACAATGTGGTCCTAGCTGGACTGCTGTGGCACAGACCTCTAAAAACATTCATTAGGTAACACTGATCCACAGCTGAGTAACCAGGGCAATAAAGGCCACGTTCTGTACTCCATCAGCTTCTTTGTCCGAAGAGAACCAGACCAAGCACAAAGCAAGCAATGCATTTCCCAGGGTAGCCAAGTGCTTGGCCTAACAAAATTGGTCATGGCCCTACTGCTTCCTTCCCACCCTTCCAAGCCTGGCAGCTGCCTGGCTGATGCTGCTGCCGAGAGGACCTGGGACTGCGGGGAGGCAGCAGCTGACACAGTGAGAGCAAAAGCACCAGAGCACCAGGCTCTGCTCACCTGGGCTCTGCTTTTGAGTGGTGTCACGGCTCTGTCCTTCCTTCTAGCGTGCAAGTTGCCACGACAGTTTTAAGCAGGTTGTTGTCATAAATGAGGTGGGACCTGGCCTGGTCTGAGAAAAACAGTACGCAACAACATGAGGGTATAAAAAATTCAGAGGGCCCAAAACTTGGTCTCCTAAACTCCCATTAAAAGCATGAGTAGGGGGAAAAGAATACAGGGGTAGGGGCTGGCTCCCTGAAAGCTGATTTAACGCGGATTCATGGGAGCTCAGTGCTGCAGTAGACTGGCACTAGATGGTGTTATCTGTCCCAGGTCCCAGCTCATTTCCTTTGAAATCCAGACACAGGAACTTCAAAGGTCTTGAATCAGATCCAGGTTGAGAAACTGGTATGAGATGAAGTCTGAAGAATACCGGGAGTTTCCCATAGCAATTTAGATGTAACATGTTTCCTTATTATTATTTCTGACGAACGATGCTTATAAACTCTATGACATTGGCTAGAATCTCAAAATAGCATTTACTGTGGTCTCCAGTATAGCTGCCCATCTTTAAGCTTTAATTGTGCTTACGCAATTCCACTCCTGGAAAATCTCAAGCTCTCTCAGAAACCAGATACGTTGTTGTCCGCATTTCTTTCCAAAAATACGAACTGCCTTACCACATCCTATAGGCTTTTTAAACCTATAACTAAACCTCCCTCTTAGCGCCTCACGTTTGGCCTGAAGAGCCCTTTAATTTCAACACATAATTCTATTTTTCATGTCTTTTAGACTGCCTTATTTTAGCGTATGTTAAGTTTCTCAAGTTTATCAGCCTGAGCTACAAAGCATGTATGTGGGGCCTTAAATACTTACATTCGAAAGATATTGGGTCTGTATTTCTTACCAATGTCAGTCTGATTTCTCAATGAAGTGACTGTAATCCATGGGTCTCTGAGATCATGTCAGAATGGCAGGGGGATAGTCTAGGAAAATTAAGTTGGGAACACCAAGTGCAATGAGGTACTGCAGTGTTTTCGTTTTGTTTTTAAAAGCCCCTTAATTTGGTCTAATCAGTGCTGTCAGACTACAAAATATTAAA
>NW_009700795.1:40414-41023 GCF_000703405.1 Apaloderma vittatum | reverse complement strand
GGGAAGAAGTCAGAGAGTTGTAGGCAATGGGTCAGAGTCCACCTGGCAGCCTGTGTCTAGTGGAGTCCCTCAGGGGTCAGTACTGGGGCCAATGTTGTTCATCATATTCATCAATGATCTGGACGAAGGATTAGAGAGCATTGTCAGCAAGTTTTCTGATGACACAAAATGGGAGGAGTGGTTGACACACCAGAAGGCTGTGCTGCCATTCAGAGAGACCTAGACAGGCTAGAGGGCTGGCTGGGGAGAAATCTTATGAAATTCAACAAGGTCAAGTGTAGAGTTTTGCACTTTGGAAAGAATAACCCCATGTGCCAGTATAGACTGGGGACTGACCTGCTGGAGAGCAGTGCAGGGGAAAGGTACCTGGGAGTTCTAGTGGACAACAGGATGTCCATGAGCCAGCAATGTGCCCTCGTGGCCAAGAAGGCCAACGGCATCGTGGGGTGCATTAGAAGGAGGGTGGCTAGTAGGTTGCGAGAGGTCCTCCTGCCCCTTTACTCTGCCCTGGTGAGGCCACATCTGGAATATTGTGTCCAGTTTTGGGCCCCTCAGTTCAGCAAGGACAGGGAACTGCTGGAGGGAGTCCAGCGCAGAGCCACAACGATG
>NW_009700795.1:36415-40034 GCF_000703405.1 Apaloderma vittatum | reverse complement strand
ATTCTGTGATTCTGTGATTCTGTGATTCTGTGATTCTGTGAATTATATCTAATCAGATGTTTCAACAACTGTTATAATTTTGCTCCTGTTTCTGTAAACTGAAAAGACATTTCTTTACAGGGATGTAATCTTTTGCACATGTATCACCAAAAGAAAGGATACAAAAAAAAAATTAATAAAATACATCATAAGATAAGTGAATAGTTCAATAAGCAGGTCTTAATTTGACAATATTGGTTTAAAAAAGAGACTAAACCACAAAGGGAAACCTTAAGTAATTTCTCTCCTTTTAAAACATAAAAGAAATAAATGTATTCTTATGCAAGCTTTATGAACTAAAGAACAATGCCAGGACATATCCTAATATTCATTGTTAATAATGATACTTATATTGTTAATAAAAGATACTTACATGAGGTTAAATATCTTTACTATTTCATAATGAGGAATTCTGAGAGGGGCTAATGGCCTGCGTGAGGCAAAAGGGTGTCAATGTCAGAAGTACAATTAAAATTTCACAGGTTTGTAGTTCCTAATCCTATACTACTAGCTCATGTTTATACTTAGCTATTACGAGCAAAATGACATCCTACAGCTATCTATTAATGTAAAGGCCTCTCAAACTGGTGCATGTGTTTGTAATACCATCTCTGTAACAAAGTGATCTAAAGCACACTATAATACTTAGTTCTGCAGAGGACCATTAATGTTATCAAGAATCAAAGTTTAAACCTCTGCTGTTTCTTGATAGAGTAAAATGTGGTATAAATCCTGATATAATCCTGAAACAGAAGCCATAATTTACCACTTTAAAGAAATCAGAAGCAGCATAAAGTAAGACAGAAGAGCTAGTGACACAACTGCAGCTTCCCCTCAAAATTACTCATGCAAAGAACTTCCATGCATAATAGCAGGATTTGAATTATAATGTCATAGACTTGGAAGAAAATGCATGCTATGGCCTTCTTGTTTTCTGGTGTCAAACATGTGTCTTAGAAATGTACAATAAGCATCTTTCCCAGTTATTGAGGAGAAGAAAATAATGAGTCCTCTAGATATCTTCAACGATTTCAGCAACCTATACCCTTAGTCCTCACATCAATGGCAAGCTATGTGTTGCTGAGCTTCAGTTTAGTGTCTGTGTCAAGACGGAGAAATGAGCTGATGAGATTCAAATTCTAGAGATTGCATTTATATGCTATGGATAATCCACCACGCTCTTGACTGATTACAATTTGAAAAATTGCAATGCAAAAGTGACAATTTCTTCTACTGTATCTTCCTTATTGATACACTTGCCCACTGAAGTGATGACTATGTAAATAATAGTGTCTGAACACATACCACACATCTGTGTTTGGGCTTCTATCTGTAGTGTACATCTCTTTAGTATCTATTTATGTCATTTATAGCAAAGAGATTTACATAGTGATTTACGTACATGTATATGTCCATATAGATATGTACATATGTATTTAACACATCTGTGGTTCCCTAGTGATTTATCAGTCTCATTAACTTTTTTTTTATGATTCTAAGAAACATCAATAAAAGACGTATTCTGTCATTTACTCTCAAGTACCTTATGCCCTGTTTCTATCAACAAGTAACATTGATTGTTCCTTTAAAATTGTAAAATGTTTACATTTAAAGACTAGAAGACAAGACGTCAAAAAAACAAGGTTGAAAAAGGGAATCATAGAATGCGTTGGGCTGAAGAGACCTTTAAACATCATCTAGTCCAAACCCCTTGCAGTAAGGGACATCAGGTTGCTCAAGAGCCCCATCAAGTCTGACCTTGAATGCCTCCAGGGATGGAGCATCCACCACCTCACTGGGCAACCTGTCCCAGTGTTTCACCGCTCTCATGGGAAAAAACATCTTCCTAATGTCTAACCTAAATCTAACCTGCTCTATTTTAAAAACATTGGCCCTTGTCCTACCACTACATGCACTTGTATATAGTCCCTCCCCAGCTTTCCCGTAGGCCCCCTTCACGTACTCGAAGGTTGTTATAAGTTCCTGCCGGAGCGTTCTCTTCTCCACATTGAACAAGCCTAACTCTCTCAACCTGTCCTTGTACGAGAGGTGCTCCAGCCCTCCGACCATCTTGGTAGCCCTCCTCCAGACCCGCTCTAAAAGTTCCATGTCTTTCCTCTGTTGAGGGCTCGAGAAGTCTCACAAGGGCAGAGCAGAGGGACAGAATCACCTCCCTCAACCTGCTGGTCACACATCTCTTGATGCATCCCAGGATACAGTTGGCTTTCTGGGCTGCAAGCGCACGCTGTTGGCTCACATTACTCTTATCATCCACCAAGACACGCAAATCCTTCTCCCCAGGACTGCTCTCAATCCACCCATTGCCCAGCCTGAATCTGTGCTTGAGATTGCCTCGACCCAGGTGAGGGACCTTACCCCTGGCCTTGTTGAAATTCATGAGGTTCACCTGGGCCCAGTGTTCCAGCTTGTGTATTCGACGCCACTGATGATGTTATGGACAAAGATGTTCAATAGTACCAGTCCCAGCACAGATCCCTGAGGGACACCAATTTTCACTCGTCTCCACTTGGACATTGAGCCATTGACCACAACTCTTTGAGTGCGATTCCCCAATCAGTTCCTTATCCACCGAGTGGTACATCCATCAAATCCATGTCTTTTCAACTTGGAGATCGGATGTCATGTAGGACAGTGTTGAAGGCCTTGCACAAGTCCAGGTAGAAAACATCAGTTTCTCTTCCCCTTTCAATGGATTCTGTTCCTTTTCTATAATTTATATTAATCAGAATTTTGAATAACATGCTCAGCAAATGGCTTTGATTGACACAACCAATCAAAGCAAACTAAAATACAACAGAAAAATAGTTATTTCAAGAAAGCACTAACTGTCAAAAAGTCCTTGTTTATTATCTCAGACATTACTTCATTGGCACATGCTTCTTCAGCTGTGCTGAAGTAAGACAAAATCAGGCACTTCATTCTCTATTTAGACTTTTTTTTCTTCTATAAAGTTACAGCAATCAGACTTCAGAAACATCTGTTTATACACCTGGTTACTTAAAAGATCCATTTGTAATTAATAGATTTTGCCCAAAGCATGACACTTCTTTTAATGTGTTATTAATGGGATGCTCGTGCCTAGAGCCAATTAATCATGAAGTTCCTGAATCCTTAGAAATTCTAGAAACTTTTAGTGAACTGGGTAATTTATCTGGATCTCAAGAAAGTACCCTGTAGTTTTCCTGCATGTCTTTTCTGATTTTTTATTGACTAGAAAGATAACTATATTTAGTGAGAATTTAATTCTTTAACACAAACTGTGTTCTGTCTGCCAGTTTCAGGAAGGTAGTTTAGCTCACAAATTTAGTTTGCTTGCTTCTATCTCCTTCTGCATTTGCAAATGCTAAACAGTATTTACAGCTAACTAAAAATAGCTAATAAAATAAATAGACCAAAATAATTAGCAATGTCTTCTTAAAATCTTCCATTGTATCTTTCTCAAATGAAAGCTCCTTATTGCCTGACTCCTGCATCTTTCTACAACTCTAAAGGCATGATCATCATGTAACTATTATTATTTAACTACTTAGCTATTTAGTTTTGCTACTGATTGGCCTAG
>NW_009700795.1:2524-36384 GCF_000703405.1 Apaloderma vittatum | reverse complement strand
CAGCAGGATTTTCAGAGCTCCCAATGTCCTTCTATAAATAGGCAAAATCTTATAAATAGCTCCAGCTCAAAATGGCTCAAAACTAGTTCAGAAATAAACTGAAGACACTTTTACCTTGCCCTCTAAAGCTTAGAAACTAAGAGAAAATCATAGGCATCAGAAGTTTAACACTGGTATTGTCATGGTTGACTTGAATTCTGTATTTTATTTGCGAAAATTTAATTCTACCTTCTATCATTAAATTTTCAGAAAATCAGGACTAAACTTGAATTGAGACCAAAACTACAGACCTATTACTTCTATATACTTATTATATTCCAAAAAACTCTCAGCACATGGACAGCTGTCTCAGTAAGCAAATTTTAACATAAATGAGTAGAAGATAGTTTCCGACTCTTTATCATTTCCTGGTTTACAATCCAACTTATCTGTGCTGAAGAAAATGAAGCCTCACACTCATATTCAGGATTTGGTCAAGATCACTGTGTTCTATAGCTTTATTGCTACTTATTACATTTTGTGATATAAGGGCTGAGAGCTGACCACATTAATGTTTATAAATACGTCAAGGAGGAGTGTCAATAGGACTGAGCCAGGCTCTTTTCAGCGACGTCCAATGACAGGACAAGGAGCAATGGATACAAGCTGGAACATAGAAGGTTCTGCAAAAATATTAGAAAAAACTTTTTTACTGTGAGGATGACAGAGCACTGGAACAAGCTGCCCAGGGAGCTTGTGGAGTCTCCTTCTCTGGAGACATTCAAAACCTGCCTGGACACATTCCTGTGTGACCTACTGTAGGTGATTCTACTCTGGTGGGGGGGCTGGACTGGGTGATGTCTAGAGGTCCCTTCCAACCCCTGACATTCTGTGATTCTGTGAAAACCTAGATTAAGATCTGGGAACCTAACACTTAGACTGTAGCTATTTCAACATTCCATTATCAAGTAACTTTAATGGCAACGAGTGGTCTGACAAAGAATGGCCATTCAATCATATAACTCAGAGCAAGTTTGCATTCTTATGAAAGTTTATGTATTAAAAACATTTATAGAATGTTGTTTCATTTCTCTGTTTCATGAAATAAATACTTAGAAAAAAATAAAAGCATGATATTAAAAAAAAAAATAAATGGGATTTATAATTCTTCTCCCAACATTGCAATTGCTGGGTATACATGTAACTCTTGCAAAACAGGAAAAAAACCAATCAACTTTCTGGACTAATAATTGTTATCTATCTCCATCAGTTAAGAGCCACTGGTTGTTTGAGGTGAGGTTTATGAATATTTAATACTAAATAGAAGTGCTAATTGTGTTTGAGAAACACAGAATTGGACAAATATCTTCTGCACAGCCATTACAGGAATATAAAACATGATTCTATGAGGAGAGTTTTAAGTGCTGGAAAGGAGAAAAAATGTGACAAAATGGACAGTTAATTTTATCAAATGCAGGAAAAGTGCAAGCAAGAGTGGTGGCTGCTCAGGGTAAAAAAATATTTCTCCATAAACTCCTTTCTTAGTGTCATCTGAATAGGAGGCCAGTGTTACTCCAGGACAGGAAGAGTCTTCAGCCTCCACATCTTCAACAAAAAGAAAAGGCTGGCAGTCATGTATTCTGAAAGTGGTCTACAGCCTTATAACATCACTCAAATATCCAGCCCTTGCCAGTAATGATGAAAAGACAGCCTTTGAATCATTACTTTTAACTCTAATGGGAAAAGGCTCCATTGAGATGCGTATGTCAGAATGGCAACCATTTACAAATACTGACTTTGAAAGCCTTGCCAGATTTATTTCAGAATAATTTAGAGAAATGTCATATGGCACAATTTTGAAATTATGCCAAAAAATTCATAAATGTGTGTTTCATATTAAAGAATGGTTTCAGAAATGCTTTGGCCATAAATTGGTCATTTTTATTTATATCAAAAAGTAAAACTTATTTCAGTAAATTATACTTCACTATTGCTCCCTTGTATTTTGCATGCATAACAATGATAGTAGAATTACTATTAGAACTGTTTTCAGGTTTTATATATTTCAGGTTTTATATGCTTGTAAGATGGAGAGAAAGAACACAAGCATGTGTGCATAGTACAGAAGAAAGTAAAGAAAAACAAAAATACTAAGGTCATATACTGTTGTTATTTAAGAAAGTTTGGAATTGGCACCAGCAGCTATTACCTTTTATTTTGGTTGAAAGTTAATGATGCTAAAAATAATAATGCTATCTTTAGTCTTGCAGGTTTACAAACAAAAGGTTATCTTAGGCCATCATTGTATTTGAGTGCTCTAACTTACTTTACATGGCTCCAACTCTGAAGTCATTGTGGAGAAGCACACACGAACTCCGAGATGGTGGAAAATGGAATTCGCTTTATTGCAGGCAGACACACATATTTATACTTCTTAGCAAGAAGCACTATTTGTGGATTACAAACGAGAGACCAGACTACGCAGCCAGGGTTGTTATTAGCTCCTGTACTCTTCCAATCACACTCTTATCACACAGGAAGAACAGACTTTCCCAGGTCTACTTTGATCATACTCTCCCATTCACTCCCATGCACATCTTGTGTACGAGAAGCCTCTTATCTGTTCATTCTCATGGACAAACTCCCAACATGAGCTATATTCAGCTGGTCAGGGTCTCTTTTCATAATTAGTAAGCAAGAGTTAGGTACTTGTTTAGAAAAGAGCTCGAGGATGAAAGTCTTAATTCTACAACGCAGTACTGCCAGCACAGCTAACTGTAAAGTGTATCCACAAGTCATAGACTGTTTTAGAGGAGCCTAACTATCTTCTCTTATGTAAACAATCTTCCACTCATGCCTGACTTGCTGTGTGCCCCTGCAGTTACAATCATAGAACCACAGAATGCATTTGGCTGGAAGGGATCTTTAAAGGTCATCTAGTCCAAGCCCCCCTGCAGTGAGCAGGGATATCTCTAATTAGATCAGGTTGCTCAGAGCCCCATCCAGTCTGACCTTGAATACCTCCAGGAATGGAGTCTCCACTACCTCTCTGGGCAACCTGTTCCAGTGTTTCATCAGCCTCATAGCAAAGAACTTTCTTCTAACATTTAATCTAAATCTACCCAGCTCTAGTTCAAAACCATTGCCTCTCATCCTGTTGCGACATGCCCTTGTGAACAGTCCCTCCCCAACTTTCCTGTAGTCCTACAGGTACTGGAAGGCTGCTATAAGCTCTCCCCAGAGCCTTCTCTTCTCCAGGCTGAGCACCCCCACCTTTCTCAGCCTGTCCTCGTATGAGAGGTGCTCCAGTCCTCCTCTGTACCCCCTCCAACAAGTTCACATCCTTCTTGTGTTGAGGGCTCCATAGCTGGATGCAGTACTCCAGATGAGGTCTCACCAGAGCAGAGGGGCAGAATCACCTCTCTTGTTCTGCTGGCCACGCTTCTTTTGATGCTGGGCTTCTTGACTGCAAACATGAATTGGTAGCTCATGTCCATCTTTTTGTCCACCACTACCCCCAAGTCCATTTCCTCAGGTCTGCTCCCTATCACATCATCCCCCAGCCTGTATTGATAGTGAGCATTGCCCCAATCCAAGTGTAGGACCTCACACTTGGCTTTGTTGAAGCCCATGAGGTACACATGGGCCCACTTTTACAGCTTGTCCAGGTCACTCTGGAGGACATCGCACCCCTCTGGCATGTCAATCGTACCGCTCAGCTTGGTGTCATCTGCAAACAGCACAGACCCCTGAAGGACATCATTTGTCATCAGTCTCCATCTAGACATTGAGCCATTGACCACTACCCTCCATGTGTGATCATCCAACCAATTCCTTATCCACTGAACAGTCCACCCATCAAATTTGTATTTCTCCAATTTAGAGAAAAGGATATTGTGGGGGAATCTATCAAAGGCCTTGCAGGAGTTTAGATAGATGGCATCCATTGCTCTTCCCTTGTCCACTGATGTAGTTACTTCACTGTAGAAAGTCACTAGGTTGTTCAGGCGGGACTTGCCCTCGGTCAAGCCATGCTGGCTGTCCTGAATAACCTCCCTGTTCTACATGTGCCCCAGCAGAGCCTCTAGGAGGATCTGTTCCATGATCTTCCCGGAAACAGAGATGTGATAATTCCCATAATCTTCCTTTCTACTCTTTTTAAAGATGGATATAATATTTCCCTTCTTTCAGTCACCAGGGACTTCATCTGACTGCCATAATTTTTCAAATATCATGGAGAGTGTCTTGGCAACTACATCAGCCGATTCCGTGAACCTTGCCAGATTTAGCTCCTGATGTTCCTTGGCCTTCCTGACCTCATCCCTGCACATCCAGGCAGCACCTCTATACTTTTCCCAGGATACCTTTACCTGCTTTCACTGGCTGTGCAGTTCCTTCTTGCCTTTTAATTTGACCAAAAAGTCTCAATTCAGCCATGCTTGTATCTTTCCTTCCTTACCTGATTTCTTACATCTAGAGACGGAGAGCTCTTGTGCTATATGGCAAGCATCTTTAAAAATCTGCCAGCCCTATTCTGTTCCCTTGTCCCTGACGACCATTTCCCACCATTTCCCAGTCCTCTTGACTAGCTCCTTGAAGAGCTGGAAGTTTGCTTTCCTAAAATTTAGGGTCTTGACTATGATCCTCATTGGGCTCACACCCCTTAAGACCATGAACTCCACCAGTGCATGATCACTGCAGTCTGGGTTGCCTTCAATCTTAAGGTGCTTGATGAGCTCATCTGTGTGAAAGACACTCTACGGATGTATACTATATAAATTTTCTCAAAATGGCTTCCTTACTTCTTTTAATTGACTACGAGATCTTAATTGTATACCCATCTATTGGAGCAAAGGAAGAAGTGGGATTTGTACCCATTTCATTTTGCAAAAGGCAGGTATTCAAAGACAATAATGACAAATTTGGTGTAAGACGGTTTTGTTCGGTTTTTTTTTTTGCTTTTAAAGCATAAGAATTCCTCACAGAAACTGCTAAATCTATTTGACAGATAATAGAGTAATAGAAAATTTCTGTAGATAGCTAACTTGTCATATATATCACATATCTCGTCAAATCAGAGGGAAAGGGATGAGAAGTGGATGAGGGAAATGATAAAGGGAAATGGTCAAAATATGTTCACATCAGAAAAATGTGAAATAGGAAGTCTAGAAATAACCACATTGGCGTACTAAAAGAGTGCTGTCTGAATGTCTGAGACAATGCTGAACTCAAGAACGCAAATTTGGACGACATCAACCTTGACATCGACTTTAGACTTTATTTTTAAAGGCTATATGGAACTGTAATTATGTCTTCAAGTTCTCCTATACTGAAATTAAAAATTATCATCTGATGATGTATGATCACTGGTAGAAGTTGTCGGAATATTCATAATTACTGAAAAGCCAAGAAAAATACACACGTTTTTTGTCTTGCATCTTTGATCTCCAGTGCATCATGCAAGCATACACTAGCCCATGTCTTATTGTTATGTGTGACCATGAAGTTGTATCATATTGTATAATAAAGCTAAAAAATAGCATCTTTAATATAATCATAGAACCATTTTATTTGGAAAAGTCTTTAAGACCACCAAGCTCAACCATTAACCTGTCAATGCCAGGTCCACTGCTAAACCATGTCCCTAAGCACCACATCTACATATGTTCTAAATACCCCCAGGGATGGCAACTCAATCATTTCCCTGGACAACATGTTCCAATGCTTAAAAACCCTATTAGTGAAGAAATTTTTCCTAATGTCCAGTCTAAACCTCTCCTGACACAACTATCAAAATCAGTGTTACAAAAACAGAGATTGGTCCGTATGAACAGCTGAGTTTAACTTTCATCAGCTGTATCTGAACAGAATGTTTTAGATTGTGAGTTGATCAGTATGTGTTAATTAAGAATGGAAAATGGTGTTCTTCATATAGAGTGGAGATATTAGTTGAGCTAAACTTACACTTTCTCTTTGATTATATTCTTCAGTTGTTTATTACTGTGCGGTTTTGTCTGTGGTCTAATGTTGTTCAAAAGTTATTTGTTCATAGGAAATATGTAGACTAATCTTCACCTAGAAAGAAATTCTGCCTGGTCTCGGAACTGAAGTTTTCCCTTGTAGAGAACTCTTTCAACAATAGGCTTAATTCTAATTCTGCTTAACAGTCTATTTCTTATAAGAAAAAAAAAATATTAAAAATCTTAGGTTTTGAAAATTTCTACAAAGGAAAGATGTTTCAGTGTCTCCATATGAAGCATTCTGTTACTGCTTTACAGTCGGGTATAGTTCAACAGCATGCACAATTTTTTCCTCCCTCAAAAGACATCAGAATCAAATGTTATTCTATAGATTCAACCTCTTGTAAGATTACCACTTTATATAGAAGATGTTGTGGGCTGAGTCACCTGGAATATGTGTGACCATAAAGCCATATCATATTGCAGAATAAAGCTCAAAAATAATGTCTTTATTATGAGCAAAAAAGAAAATTTCGTCTAAGGTAGGAGAAACAACCATTGGGAATTCTACCTGTATAACTCTCAGAGCATTATTTGACTATGCTTTCTCAAAGTGCTATGACAGCAAAGCTATACACAATGAGGGCAAAAAAATTGTTGTAGCCTGAGCTTCTCAGTCTTGAATTTGCCAGGGGCTTGGATATATAGGAGAACTGTTCTGCTGACGATCTACTATTCAGCAATCAAAAAGCACTGAGTACCTGTCATAGTTAATCCTTATCAATTTTTGTGGCAGAAGAATCAAGACAATATTCTTAAATACATACTGCAGAACAAGGGAATGGTCTTTGTTGAAATTCAGCAAGAAATATCACAATGTTTCACCTGTCTAAGTTTCTCAGAACTTCAGTAACATTTCTTGGAGTATACTTCCATAATAAAGTAGAAGAGACTCAAAGAAGAAAATCATGGTTTTTCGAGCCACGCAAAAGCATCACATGACAAATGGTAAAGGTTGTGATGAAGCATTTGCGTAGTATTACACCTGCACTACACAGCAGTACGGTCTACTCTACTTCCAAAAAACAAACTGAAAGGCTTCCCGAGAAAAGGAATAGAAACAGTTTGAGACAGGTAAAAGTTCAAACTGACTAAACCCATAACTGGGCTAACTTCCCACTACTTTTGCTTACGTAGCCTGTAGTAAAAGGGAATTTGGTAGTGTTTTCCAAATTGAACATTAAAGTTAAGTTGAATAATAGGTATATCTCAGCTCCTGACAGGCATCATAACAAAGACTTGCATTTCACTTCTGTTTTGAGACTTTAACCACCATCACTGTAGCTTCATGGGTTTCCCAGATGTCTAAACTCAGTGTGACAGAAAACACTTGTAGGTCTCCATTCAGACACAGTTATACTAGTAGGATGGAAAGGTAAGTCAGGCCACCTGCAGAGTACAATTACTTCTTTTAAATAAACTACAGAGAAGATTGAATAGACTGTCAACAACATGGTAATCTTCAATTCTGCTGCCAGTTACTGGTCCCCACAGATGGTAAAAGAGATTCTGATTTGACTTTTAGATTCCTGGCCATCTGTTCCCTGAACATATTGTATTAATTGTCTGAAGGAACAGAAATTTGGCAAGCTCATGTAGCCTAATCTGTCCATTTGCTCATATGAGCTTCATAATTAGTGGTACTCTACCTATAGTCTGCAGTTGTCTCTCCCTTCTACAAGTCTGAAGTAGTTATGTATGCATAACTCACAGCCTACCATACCAGGAAATTCGATTGTTAATACTAGTTCCCATTTATATAATCTGCTTGTCAAATGATTACTTATAACAAAAAGGGATAGAATTAATTTATGAAAACAGCCAAGACCGGCATTTGGACATTTAAAATATAGCCAGTAAAATGTGCTGCAGTAGAAAAACAGTGCAAATATAACATGTTTGTCTTTTCCATATTTGTTTACTAGTAACTGTTTAAAAAAAAATCTACAATTTACATTGTTTTTCAGATTTTGGGGGCAAAATTTTCTTAAAATGTATGAAAAGGATGCCTGTCAACATCTAATCTCATAGATCATGACATACATATAATACTTAATGTTGCATGAAAAGTTTGTGAAAGTTCTAGATGCCCCATTACCAGGTTTGTGCACTAGCAATAACACCAATTTTATGACCTTCTTGCCACTATGTCTGAGCAAACTCCTACCTGGTTGACTTAATCTTGCGAACAGACTTTTAAAATCATGATCTGGAACACTTCGCATGAAAATGAATAATCACTACTAATAATTGATATGAATACTATTGTGAGTGTTCCACACTATCTTAACCTGAGAAAACGTGTGGCAATATATACAGATTTTAAAAGACTTTTTAAAGTCTGTTTTTCAAATGTTTATTTAAATTAAATTTAGTCTTTAAATTTAATGTATACTTTGTGTAACTACATTAATGCAATTTATACACATCATATCTGTTGATATTGATTTGTATCATTTCAGAAATTTTGAAATTCCTGAGATAGAATCATAGAATCAAATCATAGAATCATAGAATGTTAGGGATTGGAAAGGATCTCTAGAGATCAGATAGTTCAACCTTGCTGCCAGACCAGGATCCCCTAGGGCAGGCCACACAGGAACACACCTAGATGGATTTTGAAAATCTCCAGAGAAGGAGACTCCAAAACCTCTCTGGGCAGACTCAATGCTTGTCAAGTATCCCTAAAATACTTTTGATCACTTTTTTACTAAGCTTTTTATCACATTGGATAATTTCCTCTGGTTCTGCTTTCTCATCCTTCCTTGTGTGAGTTGGAATCCTCTTCAAAGTAAAAGATTTCTGAGGGGTTGATGGGTACTTTGGTAATGCAAGTATATCTGACCTCTTTTAGTTTAGTCAGAACAGGTCCATGGTGGTGCAGAGGGGAAGGCAGGCAGACTATACTACTTTGAAGTAACTTCTATAGATGGGAGGAATGAAGTCAAAGTAGAAAACTGTATTTCAAGAGTGCAACTTGGGCCAACAAATGCTGGCAGAATTTCACAGCATCTGAAGGCATCATCCTAAAAATCCATTCTGCATTAACAAAACCACAGTGTGGCATCTATATGAGAGATCTCTTCAATGTGGCAGACGTGCTCCTTTTACATAGTTAATCATCACCATCTAAATCCAAAACTTTTAGGCTAATTTAAGGGAAGATACAAATAGAAATTCAAATTTAAAGATGGAGGTTGTGGATATCTATTTTTTCATACATTTGGAAAGTAATTACTGGAGGGAAGCACATATATTAATGTTTTCTTTCCCTTCCACATCTTATGATGGGAGACTTCAAAAAAAAGTCTTAAAATATTTCAATTTGGATATAGTAACAGACAGTGCATTACTAATAGTTTGCTATTGCCACCAGAAATCTTTACATCTCTTTGAAAAATACATCTGTTTGTGAGTTTTCTGACCTTTCATTTTTCTTATCTTTGTCTCTTCTATGATACACATTGCGATTTTTTAATTATGCTATCTTTTCCTTCTTACTTGGATGAGCTGGCATTCACTGAGTGATTACATGTTTGTGAAAATCTCAGAAACTGAGATTTGGAAGGAAAGAACACGAGAAGACAAGGACAAATTAGTTTTGATATTACTACAGTCTCCATGCAAAGTGTTACAAATCCCATTTGTTTACAAATCCCATTCCGTTATAGCTTTAAATGTCTTTGATTGATTTAGGGATAGTTCGGATAGATAAATGAAAAAGCATGCAAAGGAGACAGGCAACGTGGATTGGGAGAGTGTAATATATGCCTCCATTATGCTTTAGAAGGTGTGGACAAGTTGGTATCCTCCGTTGCCTTCATGGAGAGCAACTTGGCATGTGCTCCCATAAGACATAAACTAAAAGAAGCAAAGAAGTCCAAAACTATGTGGGGTACTGGCAGAAGAATCCTGGAAAAAAAACAGAAGTTGCTACAGGAATATGTGCAAATTGAATTCAGTGTGGGAAAACTCATCCCACACTTCAGGGAAAGTACACTCACATTAGGGCCAGAAAATCATTTGCAAAGGCCAAATGACTGACACAAACATTTTGTATTAAGGGTACTCTGGCATAAAAGAATTCAAAATGACCCTCTGAAAACTACAACGGTAAACAGAGCCCAAATATGTGAGAAATATGTTTTGAAGAGCACAAACTTGTAGTTACAATTTAAGAAAACAAAGTCCTACAGAGAAAAAAAACAGCACCACAGAAGTCTGTTCATATTGTTTCTATAATCACATGGCTGGAGCTCCATAAAAGTCCAGCACGATCACTAGGATTAAAATAAAGTCTGAACATGTATGTATTTTTAACCCATTTTACAATTTTTACTTCATAACTGTCCTATAGACAGTCACAATTTTTAAGACATAGCCTAATCTCCCCGAATTTTCTGTTATTTTAGAGCTGGAAGCCAGTCTCAATAGTCATAAAATTTTTCTATTCAAGTTGGGTATAAAGACTCAGTATATCCAAGGTAAACCCTGGAAAATCCTAAAGATCTTGCAGGATATGAACCTGATACATCATTATTAAATGATCATTATTAAAAATCAGATAAATTTTTTTTTTAAAAATTAAATGTCTCACTGTTACAATATATATTAAAAAGAAGATGTTTTTTCTGTTCCAGAAAAGTATAGAAAATCTGTAAGATTATCATTTTAGGAAAAAAAAATGTAAAAACTAAAATCTATATGGATTCCTTATGGTTAAGCGAAGTAATGTGTCAAAGAAGTCTTAAGGTAAAAGAAAGAGGGAAAAGGCTTGAAAGTCCATTTTTGATTTCACTTTACTACCATTATCTTCTCTTTCTTGCTTTTCACTTTGTTTCGTAGATCAAATCCTTAATCCTTAATCCTTAATCCTTTAATTGAGTTAGCATTTATCTAATTTTCATTTTAATTTTTTTTAAGATCTATTTCTTTTCAAGGTTCTTTCTTGTGATAGTTAGAAACAATATTGATGGACAAGTTTCTGTGGTAAGAAATCTGAAGTAAGTTCACATTCTTTTGTTTAGAAGCATGACATCTAATAAAAAAGTTATTTAAAATTGTATAGAGGAGTAAAAATCTCTTGATGTTTGTTTTTTTGCACACTGTACTATTTGTGATTTACTAATTACTATAGCAAATTTTAAATGACCACTTCAAGAAAGTTTTGCTCTCTTTGAATTAATTAAATAAAATTAAATAAAATTAATAAAATTAAATGTGCATCTTATTTCTACTTAAAAGGGTAAATTTTAAAGTCTTTGAAGTCCCTAATGCTTCTGTTTACATAATATATTGAAGCATATAATTTCCTGTGCAACTAATTTGCTACTATTCGTACCTATTGTCTTCTGTAACCTCTCAGTGTCTTCTAGATAACACGAATGAATCATGCAGTTTGAGGGAGTTTGTTTTTAAACCTCGTCACGTAAAATGTAAAGGAACTTAGCAAAAACCACCACCACCAACAACAACAAACACATGAAAACAGAGTGCTTGCACATTGCTCTTCATGTCTGCAGAAATATTGACAAAAGAAAGGATAACTGACTAAAGACTCTTCAAAATAAACACAAAGAGTAAGGAGTGTGATTGCGATATTTTAGCCCAAGGACT
Organism: Apaloderma vittatum; assembly: GCF_000703405.1. NCBI lineage: Eukaryota > Metazoa > Chordata > Aves > Trogoniformes > Trogonidae > Apaloderma > Apaloderma vittatum. The sequence goes on along the minus strand of NW_009700795.1, from coordinate 24,769 downwards.
TGAGACTTTCTAAATGAAAGTATCCACTGAATGAAGGCACGGAAGATGGGGATCAACAAAGCCTGCACAGTGAGAACCAGACAAAGGAGGGAGTCTTGTGGTGCCAGAACAGTCCTGTTTTGGCTAAAGAACAAGACCAAATGGAAACTAACAATGTCAACACCATCCTGCAAACGGATAAGTAAGTTCCAAACAGAATTCTGCAGGCCATAGAGTCCAGAGGGGAATTTTTTGCCTCAATAACCCTACATGACTGTAGTCACCCACTCTCCACTCAAATCATGCCAAATGTCATCCTGAGAGGGAGAGATAGTATATAAGGAGCATGGAGAGAGTGTGTCAATGGAGGGAGAGAATAAACCCCGAAGGGGCAGTCAATGGGCTGTGCTCCTTCTCCTTCATTCAAGACAGGGACACCTTCCTGGTAAGAATTGCACTTTCACCTTTTGGTGGGAAATACCCAGGATAGTATTACGCTATCATTACTGTTATATATTAGCCCTATTGCAGAGAGTCAATTTACCAACAGCAAGTCCGAGTCTTGTATCTGTCACTTTAATAAATCACCTATTCTTTGTTATCTTGCAAGTTGTCCCAGTGCAAGTCCTTAATGGGGCTCTGAAACACGCAAACACTTAGCTTGGGTATGTGCCTCTCACAGCTACATACCTTTTAATGTAACAGTGATCAGAGAAGCAATAATGGAGGGGAATCTTAGTCCCTGAGTTAGTTACTAAAACCAGTATGACTGATAAAACTCAGACTTTGCCTCGAACAGATAAACCTTTACCCCTGCTGCAAAACTTGCTATGGTGGACATTCCAGTTTTAAAAAAAATGTTTAAGCAGAAAAGAAAAAGCTTATAAGTGGAGGGAAGGTGTGACATAGGATGGGACAAATACAGAGAAATGAAAGGAAAGGGGTATAAGAGTCTGGGGTAAGCAGGCTCTTGGGCAGTTCACTTGTCTCACCAACCCTGCAACTGATCATAACCTCTCACTTTCTGGTTAAATTCCATTTTTAACCCCTTTCTGTTTGAGGATGATCTCTATTCAATGTGTGTTTGACCCAGTAACAAATTCAAGGCAGACTAGCTGGCAATCAGGAGAAGACTGGGTGATGGTTAGTGGGAAGACCAAGGATCTGGCTAACTGGAGACTTGGGTTCTGAAAGCTGGATGCCAGAGAGATGGAGCACCTGGAAGACAGATGATAGCGTCGTATGGGAAGGTTTTTTTCCCCAAGGGTCCTGAGAAACAACATTATTCATGCTGCCTCTGTTTTAAAGGGATACCTGTGAAGGTACCCTTCTCTTGACTATGTTAATCTGTTTGCAGGCAGCTGTGCCCATGAGGGATATGGCCTGGAAACAGAACAGGCCCCAGAGGGCCACTTCCGTTTTTCACTCCACTGGATTTGACTACGTATTATATGTGAATTGAATACTCCAGGTTTACCTGCTATTCTTAGCAATTCAAAACTGTAAGGTCTGTGAGTGTTCCTAGCAGTCTTTTTCATTTTCTTGTTTGTTTTATTTGGGGGGGAACAGTAGGGTTCTAGGGTGGAGTTTTGTATACTTCTGGGGTACATCGTTGTTTTTTTCCCCACTTTTTGTATCATTAGCTTAGCTAATAGTTGGAGTAGGGGTAAGTGAGGAAGAATTATTAGAAGGCATTAAATGTGGATACATGTTTTGCTAATTGGCCCAGGGAGAATGTGGCCCCGCAGAAGAGGACACAGTCACCAACAGAAAGGTCGGCATATTTAACTGTCTATTTCAAAGTATTACAAGAATAAGGCAATGCAAGCTTATTAAATTCTCATTTTAAGCAGCAAGGAGAACAGGAAAGGTAATGCACCTAGTCATTACTATATAGGGTTAGTGGTAGTTATTAAGAAAGATCCATCACCAATCGCCCTAATTTCATCATCCAGATCTGCAGTTGCTGGGGAGACCCTGTTGCAGTGAGGATACTGGAGAACCATCCTGGCAATTGGGAAGTCCTACGCAATGTGTCTATTCATAGGTGAGGTCTCCAAAGTTGCTGCAAGAGGGTCCAGCTTTTATACTATTAAATAAACAACCCAACATAACTTCGAATGCGGGAACATCTGGTGTTGTTCGCTTTGTTGGATTCCTCCCAGAGCTTGGCCAAGGCTAAAGGAAGAATACAAGAGAGTCTCCCTACCTATTTTGGTCCTTAATCACGTATTTCTCACCAAAGCCAGGCCTCTGGTCTCATGATCTTGTAACATACTTCTAACAGAGCAAGAGGCAGCTTGTTTCCCAGCCTTGCACCTGGCCTTTAGCTAAAGAAAGATCACCTTGCTGGTTCCCACCACACATTTAGTCTTACAGCAAAGGTTTTACAGACTGGAATATATATATATATATATGCTAAAATAGATTATCAATCCATTACGTATGTGATTAATACTATATAGTGTGGGGTTGTGAGGTTCATCTATAGGTCAACTTCAGTTCAGGGCCTATGATTTAGGCACTAGAACTACAATATACAACTATCTGTTTTGTTGTTTCTCTTGGTGAAAACTTCATGTTGCAGCACAAGTCTGGATTGTCAAGAAGTGACCTTAGATTGCCTGACTTATCTCCCTGCAGGTCATGTTTTGGCTGGCATTGGTGTTTAGGGTATCCAGCCTGTAAACCTGGACTGAAGTTTTGCCTTTGGAAAAGGGATTCTTTTTCATGATTCCTTTACTTTTTCAATTATCCATGTTTCATGTGTTACAGTGTCATGTCTTATAGCACAAGTCAGAGGTGCAATTTTGTTGCCATGAAAAGTTGCAGACGAAAGCGCTTTCTTTCATGACTGCGATAAAGATAAAATACTGCAGGACAGGTTATCAATGAGGTTAGAGGTAGCTTTGGGATTTTACTTTATGTAGGAAAAAAATCTTCTGTGAAGAGAAGGCACTAATATGTTGTATCACCTGAAGGCAAGTACATTCTTTTTTAGGCGTATTGAGACTATCATAGAACCTTGCTAGGGCAAAACAATAAAGATAGAGAAAAATATATTATTGATTTAGATTTAAAGGGAATCATAAGATTTGAAAACATTTTATATCAATTTTCTGAAAGAAATATTACTATCAAAGACTTTAAAGCATGATTTCTTTTTTTTTTATTGCAGTGATATTTATTTGCTGATTTACCTGTTGATAACATTCTTATTTCCTTAACTGTTGGCAAGTGAAACAAATACTTGTGTTTTACACTACCTTTTGTAAACGACTCTTTCAAATTATTTGCAAACTAGTGATTTCAAGCAGTTTGCAAAGAAGAATAAAATTCCTAGCAACAAAATTCAAACTGAATTACTCACTGTTTTATCAATGTATTTATCTAAGTAGTTAATAACACAGTAAGAGTTTAGAAAATCTGCTCTTCAAGATTATATTTTACCCAGATGGACATAGTGAGAGGTCATACCCCATAATCCAAGGTGTCTTCCTGGGGAGAAATTTTCGGTAACGTTACTGTTGCATTCTACTTTATGAAACAGATAGAAAGCACTCCAGTTTCATTTGGCTGCTAATCCCAGGATAAAATGTTATCCTAACAAGGTGTACTGCTTGCAAGCTTCGCTTAATATTTTACCCTGCCTTTCATGTCCTATTGCACCAATAGGCTATACTTTTGACCAATTGCATTTCTAAAAAGTCTCAGTGCTATCTTCTGACATCTGGGATACTGGCAATCTGGAAGAGAAAGAAATAAGAATCGCCTAGTTTCTGCCAAATCAGTGCAATTTAGATTAGAAGGAGGGTATTGTCCTCCTGGTATTAATTCGATGCATTTTTTCTTAAATTATTCACTTTCCAAGTGCAAAGATCATTTGTTCTTTTATGGAATTGTCAATATCAGTGATTGTGTTCCTTCCAGGTGAGGGCAAATTGAGATTTGTCCTTTTCCCTTAGGAGGATCATTAAAAAAAAAACAACACAAACCAACCATAAACCAAACCCCCACACACAGCAAACAAACAAAACAATAAACATATCTTTAACATCTGAAGCAGCCATCCATGAGTGGGCACCTGTCTGTGAGGTGCCTAAACTCTAAACCTCAACTCCTAGGTTTTTCCACTCCCTTTGGTTCCTCTATCAAGGGCACAAAAGAGCTAATTTTGCTCTTCTGAAGAGAGGGAGTGCCTGCATTTTTCCCGGGCCATTAGTTTTCTTCTCTTGCAATTCTACTAGTTTCTGGACATGGTGGGTGAGCAGTCGAGGCAGCATTGCCCAGGGTATTTCCAATGCTAATGCTTACATGCTGTATTCAGTTTGGATCTGTCTCCTTCTGCACGGGGGAAGCATGTTCAAGTCTTTATTCATAAATCTGTTGTGGTTTGACCCTGGCTGGCAGCCAGGGGCCTACACAGCCACTCTCTCACTCCCCCTTCTCTGCTAGACAGGGGGAGAAAATATTTCAAAGGGCTCAAGGTTTGAGAAAAGGACAGGAAGATCACTTTCATTTACTGTCCTGAGCAAAACAGACTCGATTTTGGGGAAATTAATTACGTTTATTAAGAGAATCAATCAAAGAGGAGTAGTGAGAAATAAGAAAAATCAAACAGATCTCAAAAGCAGAACACCTTCCCTCCATCCCACCCTTCTTCCCAGGCTCAATATCAATTCCAGTTTCTCTACCTCCTCCCCCCGAGCGGTACAGGGGGACAGGGAATGGAATGGGGATTAGGGTCAGTTCATCCAACGCTGGTTCCACCACTTCTTCACTCTGGAGGAGGACTCTTCACACTTTCCCAGGGCCATTGCGGGGTCCCTGTCACCGGAGACAAGCTTCACGCTCTCTTTTCCTGTGTGAGTTGTCCCACGAAGGGCAATTCATCACAAACTGCCCAACGTGAGACACCTCACGAGGGGCAACCCACCCCTTGTGAGTCTGAGGTACAGTCCTTCAGGGCACACGGCTCCAGCGTGAGTCCTCTGCAGCATCACAAAAGACCCACCAGCCAACCTGCTCCAGCGTGGGCATTCACTCTTCCAGGGACTACAGGTTCCGAAAGTGACCTGCTCCAATGCAGGCTTCCCAAGGGCTACAGCCAAGTAAATACATCACTTGCAGACAGGCAGTTTTCTCCATAGTCTCTAAAAGGTGCCCCACTGTAAGAAACTGTGTTCAATGTTTGTCTCAACTTGCTGAAATTCCCCATGAAGGAACCTCAAGGCTCTGTTTTCGAGTTTGGAGGCTCGACCACTGATAAGCCACAGGACTCAACTCAACCACTGACAAGCCCTAAACAACAACTATGGGGCCCAGTTCAACCACTGTTGGCACGGGATTCACGGACACTGCTAACGATCAATGTGATCAAGCAAATGCCACTTTATTAGCTTACAGCTGCGGTTAATATACACTTCAAAGCTTCCTTAATTCCTGTGTGCTCTACGCTAATTGGCTATAAGCAAGCAGCACACATATTTATACTTCTTAACAAGAAGCACTATTTGTAGGTTACAAACAAGAGACCAGACTATGCAACTAGGGTTGTTATTAGCTCATGTACTCCTTCAATCACTCTCTTATCACACAGGGAGAACAGATTTTCCCAGGTCTGTTTGGATCATACTCTCCCATTCACTCCCATACACATCTAACATCTTGTGTAAGAGAAGCCTCTTATCTGTCCATTCTCACGGACAAACTCCTAGCATGAGCTATACTCAGCTGGTCAGAGTCTCTTTTCATAATTAGCAAGCAAGAGTTATGTACTTGTTTAGAAAAGAGCTCAAGGATGAAAGTCTTAATTCTGCAACGCAGTGCTGCCAGCACAGCTAACTGTAAAATGTATCCACACACCACTGATAAGGCAATCATCTTGTGAGCACAAGTTATGCTACATCTGCAAAAACGGGCCCTCTGGTCAACTATGCATGCTCCGACAAAAGAGGTAATGTTGCAGGGGTGAAGATCACCCCTGACAATTGTCATATGACCACCAGAGTAACCAAATATGCATGGACTAAATAGGAGAAGGGTAGGGAGAACAGCTCTTGGAAAGCCAAAATGTGGAAGGACTAACACTATATAATGCCACCGTGAACAACTACTCTTCAAAGATCTTCTCCACTGATTTGAAACAAGCAGACCTGCAAGACATTGCTGGATCTGTAGTAGTTTCCTTTCTCATTTCCTTATCTTTCTTTTCTATTTCTCTCCAGTGGTTCTTAGTCTTAATTTCGCCTCCAGGATCAAAATCAATCACCTTGACTCTAAGTGGATCAAGACACCGACACTAGGGTTTTTAATCACACAGGGGTCTCCCCTCTCCATTCCCCCCATGCAGTAAGTCACTCACTGAGAAAATGACCATGGTTCCTGGTTATCCCCTGTTGTCAGAAAAATCCCTCCTCTAGCTTCCTCCTTGCTTAACAATATAGGCTCACCACCAGTAAGTGAAACTGTGCACACATTTTCTGTCTGATCCATTAGACCTCTTTGAAAACTTTTCTTATGTTTTAGCTGACTCAATAAGAGAATATGACACTGTCCGAGTGTTTATTTGCTGAGCTCCTCCATGCTCTGGCTCAGGGATTTCTGTCTTAATCAGTGGGGTCAGTACAACCTCATCCTCTGCCATTTTTTCAAGCTCTGACAGTTTCCTAACCTGACTCAAATCCTGCACCTCATTCCCCTCTGCCATTTCCCTAGTGCAATCCAAATCCTACATGGGGTAGACAAGCTAATTCCCCATCATCTTTCTTTGTCTGCTTATAAAACCAAGCAGTTCTCAAGCACTGCTCCCACTGTCTCGCTTCCTCCAAATCTAAGATTCCTCTAATTGATGCCTCAGACACCTGTTAACTTCCCACTCCTTTAACTGATCTCTAAGAAATTCAGTCTTCACTTTCAACTTTTCCTGCATCACAGTCACTATGTCGGCTTCCAAGTGTTCCCGCATCACAGTCACTACATTTCTCAGCAAATGAATCATTTCACTCTCTGCATGCTGTTTACCAGATTTTCCCTTTCCTCATTTGCATTTATGTTCCATGCTCAATAAATCAATTTGATCACTGCTTTTGGGTCATGCCAATTTAACTGTGCCCAGTTCATACTAGGGGGGAGAAGGCTGAGAATTGTACTGTTCCAATTTTACCGTAAGTGGGGTGACAACTTTTACACCAGCCCTCATTCCTCCCTGGGAGGACATCCTCATAAAGCACTAGGTCCTGGACTCTTAGAGCACAATTCACCCAGGAACTTTTTCCCCTTTCCCTCCTGGAAGGAAAGGTCTCCCCCTCCTATTGAGGAGATCCCTTCCTCTTGGAGAAAGGGTCTCATTTTTCTCAAGAATTCCTTTCCTTCTGATGAAAATGCCTTCTGTTTGTTGTTACACATATCCTGATGACTACATTGATTCAAAATGTCATGTCCAACCTGATGTGAACCCCGGGCTTGCTCTGGATAGTGATTTAAGTTTGGATACCTGCAGAAAAATAAGGGATGCTACCACACCGATGCTCAGAAAAAAATACAAACGATTTATGGGGCAATGAGTAATAAAAGCAACAAATGAAGGGATTGTTGTCACAGGTTAGGACTGGGCCAGCCACTAAATGTGAACAGATGCTCTCTAAACGAGAAGGAAAAGGGAATGAGGCAGAGACATTTACAGGTTAGGAAAGAAAAAGAACAGAAAAGCTTTAAGGAAATAATAATGGAAATAATTGTGAAATGATAAAAATAAAGGACTATATACAACCATATATAAGCCCGATATCAAACCCAGCTCCCTCCCCAATAGCTGGTGCTGTAGAGCTGGCAGCACTGGGGAAGACCCAGGCTCAGCCTCAGCAGGGAGCTGGATAAAGGGAGCTGGATTTGGGAACTCAGGATCTGGATCAAAAGCAGGAGATCGGGTAGAGTCCTCCATGGACACCGGCCATTGCAGAAAAGGGAAAAGAAGGGAAGAAACTCTAGAGATGACTCCATTTATACTAAATATGATGTATACAGAATGGAATACTCTCATTGGTCACCTGTCCTGTCTCTTACCTCCCCGGACGTGCAACCTTGTACTTCCTTGTAACCCCTCTTACTACCCGGCACCCCCTGCGTGGCACACAAGAGCCAGCAGTGGCCTTGGTCACTATAGGAATAAGTATCAGGAAGAGCCTTTCTGCATATCAGTCCCAGGCAGTAACTGTAAACATCAGGTGTTATCACTGCCAGTAGCAGACACTGTCTGCAAAAACATGCTGCTGACTTCAGAAAGTGCAGCCTTTTAGAAGAGACTAAACTGGAAAGTAAAAATCACTAAACAGAATTGGGGGTTTTAGCTCAAACTAGGACAATTGTGACTAGTGGTTTGGTATTGAGGATAAGCAGAACAATGAAAGAGGGAAAAGGAGAGGAGGGAGAGAGAAAAGGAAAAAATAACTAATTACCTTGGGTTTCAGTTTTGTCCAGCAGCGCTTAAGCATCTCGGATGGTAGGTGCACACCATCCTATGCTCTCTTTGCCTTTTATAATCTTTGTGTGCCCAGGGTCCCTCCCAGGGGAGGAGCACTGTTTAAATGGGCCTGGGGTACCTGGGGGTATTTCAGATGGTTCTGAGTCCTCTTCCTCACCTAAACTCTGTGTGACCTCTCCTGCTTGGCCCGTCAGAACACAGAACTCTGCACCCTCTGGCGAGCACTCTCTGTCCTGTGCCGTAAAGGCTCTCCTTTGGGTCCAGAGTTGCTGTGCAGAACCACAGCCCAAATCCCTGGCCTGGTGTTGTTACGGAACTTATTTTGCTACAGTGTTTCAGATAATGTTTCTCTTTACGTTTCCACACATGGACATATGCTACCTTTTCCCGCCTCTGCTATGGTTGGATACATTTTGAGGTGTGGAAAATTGTTAATGATTTCAGATATTTTGGGTTTGCTATTTTAAAAACAGATAAAATTCCACGGCTGATACCATATTTTTAAACTGAATACCTCCCGCTATGTCTTTATCACAGCTACAATGCAGAAGGAGTTACTAAATAATCTTACTGATATTCCTTTATTTGCAAAAGAACTCTCTTATTTAAAAGACTAAGATCTCAATTGTCTGTGATTTTTAAACAAGTCTAGTTTAGATTCTGTGAATAATGATCTTTCTCAGGGAAAAATACTTACTCTTGTAAATGAAGCTTTATAAATACTCCCTCCACTGTCGATTTTTTTTTAAATTATTGATGAACATATTAAATTGAAATGGAAAATATTGACAAAATTCAAACTAAATTTTGGTGAAGCCAATTCAACAGAACGTAGAAGGTATAAAAATATAAAAAAATATAAAAATAATTAGACAATTACAATGAAATAAGCAGTCTAAGTGATGAAACAATATATAAAAATGTCCAAGTTTCAGTGTATGTTTACCTTAGATTCCTCTGTTCTTTCTTTATTGCCTTCATTACAGTTCCTGAAGAGATAATGTCATGTAACAGACAGTCACAGATTCTGTAGCAATGGTTCTTGAATGATAGTGTGGTGACAATTGACAGCAAGGAAGTTGATACAGAAGGAAGTCTTGACATGCCGTATAGTTTAAGCTCTGTTTTTCAGCTGCTGTGTCCTCTTAGGCAGCTAAATATACTTTCCTACTATGACTTTTCTATGTAGATAACTGCTATAATTGCTAGTGATGACAACTTTATTGGAAACATCCATGAGAAGTTTTCTATTTAAAAGATTACCTGTATTGTTACTGTAAGTCTGCTGTTTCTGCTGCTGTAAGTTACTTTTCGGTGGTATACTGATTGCAGCTAAATTTTGAGAGGCTTAAGGAGCTAAGCTCTGCTTCATATGTATTTTTTTGTTCTTTGGAGTTTGCGAGAAAAATCAGCTACACTTCTGTAGACTTTGAGTGAACAAGGTGCATTACAATATGCCAGTAGAGTTTTTACTTACAAAAGGAGAAGAAATGTAGTTAAGTAATCAGCATGTATTTATTGTGTTTAGTCCTTTATGCTTCAAGCACTCAAAATTAACAGTATATCGAAGATATTCTATCTCTTTCCAGTGTCTCTGTTGCCTTCTGACAATGACCATAACTTTTATACAAGAAATTCATAAGTCTGAAATATTGGAAAGGTTTAATCTTGCCTGAAAACTTGCTGATGGATATAATAGGTATCTAAGGTGTACTAACAACAGGTACAGAAAACCAATTCTCCTTTTTTTCAGCTGATTACTCTAGTTTAATATTTTCTGATATTATTATGAGGGCTTGATAAGATTTACCAGTGCAAAATAATAGATGCTGGAAACAGAAATGCAGATCAGCTTGCCAAGCTTGCCTCCAGTTGCATTTTGTGGAAGGGCACAGGAGCAATAGTTTTCTTGTTCTGGTTTAAGCATATGTTGTGGTTCCAGCCAGCTGCCAGGCAGGGCCCCTCACTCACTTTTCCCCCAATAGGGTATAAGGGGGAGAACGAGGAAGAAGCACTAGGTAAAATCTTGTGGGTTGAGATAATAACAGTTTAATAGTACAACATAAAGAGAGGGGAGAAACAACAGTAATAACAATAATTATAACTAAATAACATATAATGCGACTGTTGTACAACACGAAATTCTCACCATCCGGAACCCAACGTCCAGTCCACATCATGTGCATTCTGAGCCCAAAATATCCCTTCCCTCAGCCAGCTCCCCCTATATATATATATATATATATATTGCACATGATGTCAGGATGATATCAAATATCCCCTTGGTGTTTGGTTTGGCTATCCCTGCTACGTCTCCTGCCAGCTTCTTATGAAAATTAACCCCATCCTAGCCAAACCTAGTTCTTAAATGATGCAGATGATATAATTTCTTCTGGTTTCCTTAACAGATTGTTTTAAAGCTAAATTGCTTACACTGTCATAATGTGGTTTGGCTTTTGGTTTGTTTTTCTCTTTAGACTTTTTATTTGTTAGACTCATCTGTGCTCCTACACCCATGGACCCACTAATCTCTTCCTGTCACTTAATTAGCAAAGAACTTACATCCTTCAGTAAGAGTTTGTTATTGTCATAAGCCTTTGCTTTCCCATTTCTACTTTAGCCCAAGTATATGCGTTTTCTAATTCACTTTGAACTGCTAACAGCTTATTGATAAGGTAGTAAAAGGGCTATACATGGGATCTCTGCCATGCCACGTATGCGATTACTGTCATGATATACACCTCAGATTAAAATCGAAGAAATTTCTTTGGCTTCTATTCAAGGTAAGGAGTTCATTGCCAGTTCTATCACAAGTCTTTCTAAGTATCTTCTTTCTGTTAAATAGCTATTTATATTAGTTTTGTATCATGGATCAATTCTTATGACATTACAGAATTCATGACTAAAGGAGTGGGCCTTGTGAAAAGATAATTTATTCAAGTTTTAGAGGGAATGTACTGTGTTCTTGGTGTATAAGGTATTTTAAAATAAAAGTAACAATAAATATTGGGATATTAGCGCAGAATATTTTCAGGGCTCATGAAACTCCCCTAATGATATAATCACATATTCTTGCTGTCACTAAAGCCATTGGAACTGTGATCTCTTAAGTATCATTGTTAGAGATTAGAAATAAATGTTTGATTTTAAACTTACTGTACCTAATAAACTTATTTTCCTAGTTATGGTATATTCAAAACCCTGATAAATACTGTTACCATTCATTACCGGATGTTGCATAGGCATTCAAAGTTTTAATTGATCACTTAATAGAAGTTTAACATTACATAACAACTTCAGATTTTTTTTCGTTTTTTTTTTTTAATACAAATCAAGCAATGTGGACTTCAGCATCTGCTTCACCTCAAGTACTATTCAGTTTTACTGATTTTCTTGGATATTCCTGGTATTAGGCAATTATTTATACTCTTTATAAGATGGACTTATTTGCTATTAAATAAATAAATAAACAAAGCTGGACTAGATGATTGCTGTAGGTCCCTTTCAACTGAACTATTCTCTTCTGAATAAATATTCCCTGGTTCTTTAACATTTTACAGAAATAATTGTGACTAGTTCCATAATTGTTCCTGGTAAAATCTATTTTCTTAAGATCATTTTAAAGGAATAAAATCCTTGGGCCAAGGTTCAAGCTGAGAGTTTGATTCTGTACATTGGTGGAATTTAAGGAAGAGCTAAAAAGATTTTTATTTTTTTTTATTTTTGTGAAAGATATCTTTTATAATAACCATGGTAGTCTTTGAACCAAGATAACAAATTCCATCCTACTGATCTAATTCCTCTTCATAAACCCACAGGTATTTAAATCAAGGAAAAAGTGAGCTATGTCCAGGTTTATAATGGTGTCCTGGTTTGAGAGCATCAGAATACAAGTTTTCTGTGGCTGTCTGGCACAGGTGTTAAATACAGTCAGGGAGGGGGAGCAGTTGTGTCTATGGAGAAGAGACAATGGGTCAGGTGATGCAAATGGACCAATCACAATATTCCTTCCCATGTTGCTCAGTATGAAATGTACTTTAAGAACAGCCCTCGAGCTGTTGGCTGTTTGTCAGCTCTCCCTGTGTTGCTGGTGTTCCTTCCTCCTATTTTAGCACTACAGAGAAGCACTGTTTGTCAGGAAAGGTCATCTTCCTGTGTCTCTCTGGTTGGGAGCAGTGTAGAGGCTTCAAGGCTTCCTCTTCTGTTTTTCGTGGGCTGTCAGGGACCCTGGGCTCACGTGCTCCCGTCTGTTGTTGAGTCCAGTCTGGGACTTTTCACTTTGGGCCTAGTTGTCATCTGGAAGTTGTGGGTTCTGTATTAGCATATTCTTTTGTATCCTTGAATCTATTTACATGCTTGTATGTATCTGTATATAGCTCAATATCTTCATTGTTACTGATAGCACTGTCTTCTTTATCATTAAACTGATCCAAATTTTTTCTCCCAACCTCAAAGTCTCGCTCTCTGGTTCTTCTGTTATCCTGCCCTGCAAGGTTGGTGTGGAGATCACAAAGAATGTCTGTCAGAGTTGAGTGATTGGCCCAGCCTTAAACTTCAACAAATGGTGAAGAGAGAGTAATGGAGTAATGTCATGAAGTAATGGATATAAAAGTTTAATTTTTGTCCAGAAATCTAAGTAGTACAGTAAACGTAATCACTGCTTACAATAAGCATTTCTGAAAAATACAAATTTGAGAAACTTTTCATAATTTTCATCTTCTCAATACTCAGTACACAAGGCAGCAATTTTCTGTCTTTGTAAAAGCAATCAGCAGTAATTCTTGATGAGCTACAAAATGATTAATCATCCCTCAAGTTTTAGAGTTTTCAAAGGCATGTTTCTGAGCCATTCATCCATATCGAAAAGTTTTCTGCTTTATTCCTCCCTCTCATTAACTTGCTTCTTGGTACAACAAATATGCACTTAAAATACAGGACTTTTTCCTTATTCTTGTATACTTTCTCTCTCAAATTCCTTTATACAACTCTTTCTCAACTAAATTGTATTTCAAATTATTGTCTGGCACAGAATGGTTTTGAATCATGATTTCTTTCAGGTCAATTTGTGTCAACCTAAATGGTACCAAAATGTTGTTTTGTTTTGTTTTGTTTTTTTTTTTATTTAGGACTTTGTTAGACATAAAGTCTCAGCCAATGCCATTAATATAAATTTATAGACTTCTATTGATATCACTGTGAATTCAACCAGGCTTTTGTATTTTTTTGCTTCAAAATTTTTATATTACAGTTTTAAGCCTTCTTAGATCTGGAAATAAAGAGTGACTGTGAATATGGCTTTTCTTTATTTGTGACTTTTAACTCTGGTGGACATAAAATAACATAAGACTCAGAGGAGATAAATCTGAACTAAGCAAGAAAAATACTCTGTAATTAGTGACACAAGATTACAGCAAGACTAAAACAAGACATCATAATTCCTGATGCATCCCATGTCTGTTCTATTTGCAGAGCAACACACTGGAGTGAATGGACACCAGTTCATGACTTGGGATCCATTTGCTATTTTCTTAGAACTCTGACCCATTTAACAAGAGAGGGAAAAACTTTATTTCTGCATTTCACAGTCCTCAGCATATGTAGCTTTTATCCATTCTGGGTAAACCAGAAGTGTTCACCCATTGACACACCTACCACAACATGTGAGAACGTTGTAACTTCCCATCCACCAAAGCAAAAACTGTGTTCTTGTCACTCTCTAATGGACTCTTGTACTCAAATACTCTAAAAAGTTAAGACTTTTTTCTCTCTCAAGAAGGAATCATATTCCTTATCACTGAAGAAAAAAATCTATGTGACAAAAAACCTAACTACAGAAATTCACTCCAATCTATGAGCCCAAAACCCCAATGAGACTCAGAGTGATCCTGGAGACAGCATAGGATCACTGAACTAAGATAGGAAATATTACTGTGTTAAGCAGTCTTTTCAGCTTTCTCTTTCCATTTTTTAGAGTCTGAGACATATAAGGAAATAAAAACCACACCAAAACCAAAAACCCACAACATATTGCACTCAGCAAATCCAAGTTTAAATCCTTTCACTGTTGTACTAGAGGAGATTTAAAAAAGGTCAACACAAGAATAACAGGGATGTTTACAATCTTTTGCAAAATTCAAAAAATAAATACAGTATAAAAGAAAACTGTAATGTCACAATGCTCATATAAAAATATTTTAGGTGTGCCACATATCTTGACTCTTTCTATAAATCTTATCAACATATTGTTTCTGTAGCTTGAAGAAAAAACAAAACAAATAGAAAGCAGGAATATTTTTCTGGGAAAAAAAGTAATGCCTTGAACATTTCCATGGAATTAAATTCAAGATCTAATCATTCTGGAAGATATCATAAGTTAATCACTACAACACTGACGAAATGGAAGTGTGAAGATCACAGATACAATCAAAAATCTCTAAGCCTTCAGGGATATGAAATTGTTACGGTATTCATACTACCTTAAAAATTTACTCTTGATTTTAAAAGCTTTCTTAGTACTTCAGAGGAAAATTATTCTCTTTGCTACAAGATAATGATGTTCTCATTTTAAGTAGCTAGAAAAAGCTCTTTTGTTCATGATGTCTTTCTATATTTGTAAAGCTTATCTGGTCATCATTTATCTTAAAATAAATCATATCACATATTTCAAAGCTGCTTTACCTATATTTATACTGTGGCATTCCTCAGTTAAGATTTACTTTCATGTTTTGTTTTGTTTATTGCCTAAATGCCTGTGTTTTAACTTGTGAGAATCTCGTAAGAATACATTTTGCCCTCTGTAAGTTCTAGACATTATTTTTGGCTGGAAGGATTGTGTTTTGAGTAAACAATTATTAATAGTATTATATGCATCAGCATTTAAAGAAAGTAAAAAAACCCAAACCCAATCACATTAAAAATCCAGCCATATAAGCCTGAAAATTATTTTTATAGTGGAATTCCAGGACTTTCACGTGGATACTATCGTATGGAGCAATATGTAAAGCCTTGATATTAAATCTACACTGAAGCTGTTTCAGAGACAGAAATATAATCACAGATCTGTAGCTAAACTGATCACCAGACCTTCTCCTGGGATCAATATATTCCTTTTAATTTGTGTTACTGTTACCTTGGGAATTTAGGCTTGGTCACTTCGAGCTATTTCATTAGCATCTTAGTTCATTAGCATCATAGTTCTCTGGCATCACTACCTTTCCCTCATCGTACTTTGTAAGAATCAAACACTCAGATCATATTGCTTCAGATTGGTAAAATAATGCATCTTGTGATGTTTATGTTATGCACTGTTTACCAATTGTTAAACAATATTGCATATAAAAGATTTGGGAAGACAACATCTATGAGTGTAATCTATGTATCTGCTTACTTTACATACATGTAGAATAGATTGTATATAATGTTGAAAACGTCTTGGGACCCCATTCACCACCGAATCTTTTCTGTCTTAAGGTGATATATAACTCCATTTTGTCTAAAAGCCTACAGAAGCATAGGACAATGTCAATCAATATTCAAGAAACTGAATATTAGATTCGATGCAAGAAATCAACTTCATATCAGTGCATTCATCTGTCTTGACTCCTGCACTTGTGCAATTACTGTTCTACTGTTCTATCTTTTTTTTTTTTTTTTTAAATGATGGCCCTGTCATTTTTCCCCAAGGTAAGTTCTGGAAAATTATGAGAGTTCTTACTCTTGATGAATCATCTATAGTAGTAGAATAGATTTTCTTAAACATCTCTGAATCTGTTAAACTGCACAGAATCTAAAAGATTTTCAGGCAAATCACTTGAGATACTGACACAGAGATCCTCTGTTTCAGTGTTCCTCCCACGTGTCTGGTGCAAGCAATGCTGCTGCCTCAGAAGGAAAGATAAAGAAAATAATATGTATTATGTCATACATGGAGATTTTGAGGTTTTTCTAAGAAATCCGCGACATGTGCGTCACAAAACAAGATGTAGGTGTTGCAGACAAAGCTTCCCTCTCTCCTCTTACTTTCCTCTTTCCCCTTTCTGTTATGCTACTCTGTGCTGTCAAACCATGTTTATTTGTTCTATGGCGTCACTTTACCTGGTACACCAAGCAGTGAGTTTTCTGGAGGGCAGAATTAATGTGGCACAACTGGAAGTTTCCTGGATTTTCTTCTCTTTTTTTGTTTGTTTGGTGGGTTTTTTTGTTCTCCTTTTCACCATTCAGCATGTTTCAGCTGGACAAAGAAAGCTGTGAGCAGCCACATCTCCGACATAACCCATCTGATCTTACTGAAGCAAGTGTTTGACAATATCCTGAGACTTTAGGGGTAGGATCTTTTCCAGCACTTTAGGAAAAATAGTGTCTGAAGTCAGAGGGTGTGAAATCAACTAAGATGGTTTATGTGTGGCTTGGTGATAAGGAGCCTGCAGGCAGGAGCACCCACACACATTTTACAGATGGATGAGTGGTGCTGGCAGGAACAGGCCATCGTGTGAGTAAGCTGGACAAATGCTGTGGGTGCTAGCACTGAAAGAATAGCATTTCAAGAGCTAACTATAGATCAGTGCTTTTGAATAGTAAGCATGTTACACAGAAATGTTGGAAAATGGACAGAAATACTTAAGTCTGCCAGTGGCAGAAGCCCATTTTACGTACTTTGACGGTATGTAAAACTTTCCTAATTATAAGTTATTAGTTGCAGAATAACTTTTTCTTAGATTACATAGCTTAAACATTAGCTACTCAGACCCTAAAAAATGTGATCACTGAGTACTAGGCAGAAAATACATGTCTCAATACTGATAATTCTCATCTCACTCTGCAGCTTTTCTTCATGGAGGGGTGCAATAAAGTGTCTGTTCCTTTATGATATATTAGTGTTAGACACATTAGATTTTATACTTTTGGTATACTTCAAATAGCAGAGGAAACTGTATATACTTAGTACTTAATAATTTTTTAACATCACTCCATCATAATCAGGATTTTAATATAATGGATCCCACAAAAAAAAGAAGAATCTTAGAATTAAAACAAGTCATAGATGTTGCCAGACTTCACTGAAACAGAATTAGTAGAGTTCTTCTCTAGGACAGATTTAGGACAAGTTGAAAATCTCTTTTTAAGCTCCGATGACCTTTATTTTTTTTCTTCAGTTTTAAAAAGCTGCTGTTAATAGACTCACCTCTGTTATTTATTTCCTCTACTAAATTCCTGCTTTCATTACTTTTTAAGAAAAAGTAGATTCTTATTAGAAAGTCTGTTAGTCAGAGTAGCATAAGAAAAGTTCACAAAACATTTTAAAAATTGTAATTTTATACTACATCTGTGTAACTCTGATTTATCTGCAGTCATTTTTACCCTGTGTGTCCAAGGTACAACCTTGTACCTAATACTGTCATGCACAACATTTAGTTGTTCTTCTCTTAGGAAAACCATAATGGAAATGTAATTCTACATTTGCAACCTTTTTTTTAATTATTATTTGTATATTTAGAAACTTCTTCTTTTCCAGTGAATGCTGCCACTTATCCACTTCTGTTAACAGCCTTTATCAGTGAGGTTATAAAATAGGCCCACTCTCCCTCTTGTTTTTCAATGTGAAACAATTGTGACTGTCCTTGGCTGTTAGTTTATTAGAAGAAATTAGAAGTTTGTGCAACTGCAGGTTACAATTGATTTAGTTTCAGTTCAAGTCTTAGTACAGTAGCTGTCTTGAGATGTTATTTTGAAGGTATATAAAATATTAATCTCAAACAAAAGGAAAAAAAATGTAGATCTTAGTATACATGATTTAACCTGTTACTTATTTTTCTCCCTGGTTTTGATTTGTACTACTTTTTGCAAAGTTTTATCACTGTCTCCAACAGCTTCTCAACCTCTCTGCTTTAGCAGCAAACTATTTTTGTAGTTTAGCTAAGGTTTTTTACTTCTCTGTTCATTAATTTCTGTTAGCAATAAAAATATATTTACTTCTTGATTTAGATTTTTATCCCTATCATGAATGTCAAATCAGTGTCTTGAGCTAAATTCAGCTTAATATCTCTTTTGTATAACTTTTCTGCAGAGATCAAAAGTTCAAAGCAAAAATTCTTCTTAAAGAAGTAAGAAAATGTAAATAGCATTTTCATGAATTCTCTAACAAAAAGTGGTAGTGAGGTCAGCTGACATATTTTGATTTTTTAAAAGAGAGAGAGAATTTGGAATGATAACATAGTAAAGCAGATTGATATCAAGAATAAGTATGTACACAGCTGCAAGTGAATTTCTTGTAATATGTTTTATTTATGTCTTTAATTTTAACCCAAAATCTGGATTATTTCTGTTTGTGTAGAGAAAGAAAATGCAGGTATCAGAAAATGCAGGATCAGAATTGTTTTTGTGTTATTATTTTAGGCACATTATATTTGTCAATACTCTTGTTTAGATGATGATTAGATCACATTTTACGACAAATTAATGCAGAACACCATGAAATTCCAAAAGGTTCACATACATTTTCTTGCAACTGTATAAAATGTAGTCAATTAAACGATTAAAATTCATTTTAGCTTCTGGCCTAAATAAGCCTGATTTTATGGAGGATCTGTTTCTGCATACACTAACACTGAAATTCTTACTGGAAATAATTTCTAGGACATACATCAGACAATTATAATTTAGATGTCTGGGCACTTTTTCTCATGAAGCATTAATACTGCACTTACTTCCTTGGTTTGCTCTTACGTTTGTATCTTTTTCTCATGCTACTTTTTAAGTCTTTTTTTTTTTTTTTCAAATGCTCTAGCGGTAATTCCTTTCCAACATGCCCTTCATAATTTTGAGTACTTTGTTTATTTTGTATTCTTGCAGCTTCTGTTCCTACATATTAAACGAGTTGCATGGAGGCAGTACCTGATACTGACGGAAGCACTTACAACAAAACCCACAATTTTTGAAGGTCAAAATCTCAGTTAAGAATTTAATTTCACCATTGGAAATAAATAAAAAAAAAAGACAACAAAAAATCCACAATAACCCAAATCCACAAAGTAAAATAAATCAAAGAAACAGTAACCAACTCAATAAACCAACACTACCCTAGATGGATAAAGAACTAATGCTGTATATACTGAGAACAATAACTTCACTGTAAGTTCATAAGCTACATTCTTCTAGGTTTCTATTTTGCATTTTTTTGTTTGATGTATTCTTAAATTTGGTTCCTTACAGAAACTCATCAAATTATAAATATTTTTCATACCTTATTCCTTTTCGTGATTTTATAGAATTGTTTACTGGAATGATGAAAGATAAAAGTTTCAGTTACTGCATGGAATAATCTCCATGTAAAATATATGACAGAGTATATGACAGTGTATAGTTATAGAAAATAAATAGGAGAGAAATAAAACCCTGAGCTGTCATTGCTATTAAAACTGTTTTAGAGAACATTTATTAGAAAAAGAAAAAAAATTTAAACATTTATATTTCGTTGTATAAGAAGATACAATCCAATGATAGTAAGAGGGTCTTGAAAGTGTGCTTTAACTTTTATAGAATGTGTAATTTGCCAAAACAAGTAGAAACTGAAATCTGTCTAAGCAATATATTTTTTATCTTGTAGATCAGAAATTGCTATTTAGTTGGATGACTTCAGTACTAAATAAGCTATAAATAACCAAGCAAAAGTAAAGGAGATGAAAACAGAAGAAAAAATCCCATAATTTTTCATTCTAATCCTGAACAAGGGTTGGTGTCTAAAAGTCAAAGTGCTCTCATTCCCTTGAGGTGATAGAGACTGAATTGCCCAAGCAGACAACATGAGTCAATTGTACTTGAAGTGGATGAAAAGGAGAATTTCTTGATGATTGCTTTCCAAACCATCAAGCAAGTTTGGAATAGGGCAGGCAAGAGGTACACCTTGCACTTTACATCTGTGGCTGTATCATTAATAATATTGTATATACAATATTTTTGTTAATTTCGAGAAATTTTCTATTGAATTTGTCCGGTGTTTTATTATTTTATTTAATTAATTTTCTTTCTCCGGGGATGGATTTTCTGGAGCATGGGGTTTCTCTGCTTTTACGCCTTACAGCAGTGGGAAAATTCCAGTGACATTGCACAGTCTATTTCTCTTACTTACCTGCATGGATAAACAACCAAGGGTTTTGTCTGGCCTACAGCCTTAGAGAATTTCTGCTAAGGTTTTTAAAGCTAGAAGATGCACACTGTTTCCAAATTCAAGTATGAAATGCAGATCACATCCTAATGATAGTACATATTGTTTAAAGAGTGGAGCTGTTTATTTGGAGAAAATCAAGTGAATGAAATGGAAATAACTTGGACTAGTTCACTTTCACTTGTTAATTTTCCATTTCTTTCTGGAACAACTCTTCCTGGATGTTTGGAGCAGTTAATGAAAATTAAATTGGAGTACTATATTTCACTCAGCAAAAAAAGAATGCATGTGCTTTCTGTGAACTGGATTCAGACAAAGGCAGTTGCAGTAAATATATTTTTACCTAACTGAGTCAATGTTGTACATCGGGTCTTAGCCTGCTCATGTTTTTGTTCTCTGTAATTAGACAAAGTTTAAAATTCAGGTGAAAATTAATATATTACCATAAAGAAAAAGGGCTACAGCTTATAGTTATGCACAATTTTAGGCCATTGCATGATACTTAGAATGAATGCTAATAAGTAGGGCTTCAAATAAGGGGATAAAAAAGATCAAACCTGATTTACAATCAGATTTTATAAAATACTGTTGCTATGTTTTACTTAACTCAATTATTAAGGAAAATCATAGACAGTGATTTGGAAAAGCACCCCTTCAATAATATCATAGAATCATAGAATGGCATAGGCTGGAAGGGACCTTAGAGATCATCTAGTCCAACATCCCTGTCATGGGCAGGGACGCCACCTCTCTACTAGACCAGGCAACACATGGGGACCGAGCGGGAATCGAACCCGTGACCTCGGTGTTGGTCATTGTCAGCACCGCGCTCAAACCACTGAGCTAACCAGCCCCCTAATATAATCAGTTCTCTCCTAAACAGAAGCAATAAGAGCTTATAAATATGTTGTGAATGCATAATTTGTATTTTAATAACGAAAGTGTGCTGAGAAATTACCATTTTCTGCCTTTTTAAAGTATGTATATGACATTTGAATGTTGTATTATTGCTGCAACATAGATATTTTCAGTTTCTCTAATATAATTTATTATGAGCATTAACATCATCCTTCCAGCTCTTGCTTATTGACAGGTAGACATTTTTTTTTTTGCTTTCTACAGATAATGTCACTACAAAAATAAAATTAGTTAAAATAAGCAAGATTTTGAAAAAAAAGACAAACATGTTTCACTTTAATATCTTATTTTCTTCTTGCAAATTTTGCTTGTCAGGTTCTTCATGGAACATGTTGTTCTCTCTCTCAAGTTTCTAACATTTCTCCACTGTAATATTGCCCTCTGTAACATGAAATTACACATGCCCAGAAAATAGGAAGCATTCCTCATGACTAAACATTGTCTTTCACATCCCCAGACTTCCTCTGCTTATTCAAATTCATGCATTTGAGCTGACTTCTGCATAGCCTATTACAGCAGCATAAGATGTGAATGGTGAAAGCACACAGCAGTAGTCTACCTAGCTACACAGGCAGTCCTTTTGCCTCTTTCACTAACACTCAAAATTTACAACACAGGATCATTACTGTAGACTTAATGTAAATGAAAAACACCTCTACATCTAGAAAAGATAAAAGCAGATAAAAAGGTAGAAGTCTGAAGAGAG